>NC_080168.1:68970768-69239307 GCF_950295315.1 Erinaceus europaeus
CACTGCTTCTGAAAATATTTGTCGAGTGTTTTTGATCTGCAAGGACTGTGCTTGCATATGAAACTGTGCACGTTTTGTATGCTGACTCCTTGAGCTCTCCAGACAGTCTGGAGACTTCAACAGTTGATTGCCTGAGGTTACACAGTAGCAAGCAGTAGAGCTAAGATTCAAATTCAGTTTGAATTCAATTCCCAATTTGTGGGTTGGTAGTTTCTTAAACTTCATATGTAGGTCCTATCAGGCAGCTTTTGTGTGCTTCATGTTGTTTTTGAACTCTGGCTTTTTTATAACTTTTTTTTTTTTTTCTTTTTGGTAGCTGAATTGCTTTGTCAATACACTGATGTCTAAGAAGATAATAATGAGTTCTCGCAGCCCTAAATCCTGGGAATAAACACAACAGCAGGGTGTGCTCACTGGGGGTTAATGATGGTATCACTTCCTTTGCATAAAGCCAAGTGCTTTAATAGTGAAGTCAGTCTTTTGCTGAGCAAAAAAGCATAGAGACGGAGCAGCTTCTGTTGCTTTGCAAGACATTCATTGGAGGGAACCTTTAATCCGAATATTGCAGAGCATAGCAGGAATCAATGAAGGGAACATGTTATGGAATCAGAATGAGAACTGAGTGGTTCTGGGATTACCACATGGAGTCCTGGAGGTAAATGGCATCAGGGAATAATAGCTGAGTCAACACAATCCCTAATCTTTGGCTTGTTTGTCTGTTTACTCAGCCCAGCTTCTGAAATAGCTGAGAGCTCCAGGGAATAAATGGAAGAAAGCACCTGCGTTCTCAAGGCTAAGAACTGATTTTTTTTTTAGAGGGTGTGTCCACAGTTTAATGGGTGGGTGTGTTTGTTTAAGGAAGACATCAAGCTTCAAAAGGCAAAATGTTTTATAACACAGAAATAAAATGGTAAATGGGATCCTAAAACCTCAAGATGACATTAAAATAAACTAATGTGTAAACAGAGCATCACATCCTTGGTTGCTGGCACTGAACCCTCTGGGATCCACTCAGCAACCTCAAAATGGAAGCTCCTATGTGAACAACAGCAGGTATTAGCCCAGCCTAGGGGGTAAGAGAGGTTTTTTGTTTGTTTGTTTGCTTGTTTGTTTTATTCTTTAAAGTTCTAAGGAGGAAAAGAATTTCACTTTCTGGTGGGTGTCCTAACTTTCTCAGGAACTGATGGGAGATAGTGGGGATCTAGCTGCAGAGAGGGGGTTGGGGGGTGAGTAACCACAGCCATGTAGGCAGGCAGACTTCAAAGGCTAGCAACTGAGCCATGCAGTTGCCCCAGGCATGGGTGAGCCAGACCTGCTAGGAGGATTCTGATCTCATAAAACTCATGCAGACTTTGTACCGTAAGTCTTCATCAGTCTGCATCCAGTGTGGCACACATAATTATTCCAGCACAAAAAGGAGTCATTAGCTGTTACAATGGGTTTTAGAACTCACCATGAAGTTGGGAATACTCTGGAACTCCATTCCACTGATTCCCAAAGCTGTTTAGGCACTCTGCTTTTCAATAAAGATTTATGTGTTGTTAACATGAAAGAGCTAACCAGAGCACCACTCTGGTGCTAGGTGGTGCAGGTGGTCAAACCTAGGACCTCATGTTTGCAAGTCTGCTACTCTACCAGCTATGCACTTCCATCTCCTCATTATTATGTTTGATTTTTTTCATTGTTGTTATTGTTGTTGATAGAGACAAAGAGAAATTGAGAAGGGGTGAGGTAGATACAGAGAGATAGAGAGAGACATCCACAGCACTGCTTCACCACTTGTGGGGACTGGAAACTTAAACCCAGGTCCTTGCACATGATTACTTGTACACTGTGCTGGATGTGCCACTGCTGGTCCCTATTATGTTTGTTAATGAAGGATTGTCACAGACAACTGGACATCTAGGAAAATCAGAGATTCTATTAGATATATTTTTTAATTAAAAAATATAAACTAGGGAGTTGGGCAGTAGTGCAGCGGGTTAAGCACATGTGGCACAAAGCGCAAGGACCGATGTAAGGATCCTAGTTCGAGCCCCCGGCTCCCCACCTCCAGGGGAATCACTTCACAGGCAGTAAAGCAAGTCTGCAAGTGTCTATCTTTCTCTCCCCCTCTCTATCTTCCCCTCCTCTCTCCATTTCTCTCTGTCCTGTCCAACAACGATGACAACAATAATAACTACAACAGTAAAACAACAAGAGCAACAAAAGGGAATAAATAAGCAAACTATACATAACATGAAACCATTAACCTTTTTTAAAAAAAATTTTATTAGTGATTTAATAATGTTCGACAAGACTGTGGGATAAGAGGGTACAATTCCACACAATCCCCACCACCAGAGTTCCAAATTCCTCCCCTTCCACTAGAAGCCTCACTATTCTTTATCCCTCTGGGATTATGGACCAGTGATAGTTATGGGGTGCAGAAGGTGAGAGGTCTGGTTTCTGTAATTGCTTCTCTGCTGGACATGGGCATTGACAGGTCAATACATTCCCCCAGCCTGTTTCTATCTTTCTTTAGTGGGGTTGGGCTCTGGAGAGGTGGGGTTCCAGAATACATTGGTGAGGTCATCTGTCCAGGGAAGTCTGGTTGGTGTCATCTTAGCACCTGCAGTTTGGTGGCTGAAAAGCATTAAGATATAAAGTAGAAGAAATTGTTTTATAATCAGGAACCTAAAGGTAAGAATCTAGCAGATGAGATTTGTGGTCTTTGAAGTCTAAGGTATATTCCAAGGGACCCATGACTTAACTAATATTTGTCTCAGTCCGGTAGCTGACTTGTAGATGGGCTGTAAGTGTTGTCTGGAAAGATGGTGTCAGAGTTGGGAATAGGACCAGAAAGCTGGATCAGGGCAGAGAGTAGCTCCCAAATATGGGAAGAGTATATAAATGTCATTAAGTGTAAACACCATCAATCTGACCTAGGGCCCATGTCTATCCATACTTAGCACGGGAACCTGTGCAACCTCTGCATCCCCACCAGTCTGAACTTGTATTCCATGGTCATAGCTGGGAACACTCTAGGCTGCACTCATTTCAGGATCAGTCTTCCTCGTGTGGCAGAGTATGTTGACACAGCCTCTCTTTAGAGAGTGGGGCAGTTTCTACCATTGTTGTTCTACATTGAGTGCAAGGTCCTGTAGAGACCCACAAGAGGGTTTATGATGTTGTTCCTGATGGACTTGACCAGTGATGGTGGAGAAAAGGATCTGTTAGAAGTCTAGGCCCATCATATGTATATGGGAATCTCAGGATTCCCTGACTAGGGCCCCTGATGTTAGGGTGACCTGGTAGTGACTAAAAGGGCCATCATTAAAAAGTGCTGGTCTCTTACCCTTATCCAACTTTTGTAGTCCTTACTTTATCTGACAAGGCTAGGCTTAGAGTGATTGAGAGAAGTGAAAAAGGAAGTAGGTGAGGAGAGTATTTAGGTCTAAATAGGAACTATTTGATTAAATACTTTATGTTGTCTTTTTTTAGGTCTTTCTGCTTGCTTGCTGCACTTAGTGAGTCACTGTAGACTATTACGCACTTTTACTTTAAAGTATATATTTCCCCCTAACTTATGCATACATATGAACTTGTGCTTACAAACACACATACCCACAGTGTATTAACTAAATCCTGGTGTTGTACATTGCACACACACCCTCCCCTGGTTTCTCACATCATCACTCTGGCATTATAACTAATTGATCTACCACCTTTACTAGCAAGCCTTTTTGCTTTGCAGCACGCTTTGGGCAGAAACCTTATTTTTTTGCAGAGTATAACAGGCATCGATGAGAGGAACAGGCCATGAAATCGGAATGAGAGCTGAATGACTCTTGGCTGAGCACACCTAACAGAGAGAAAGGCTCTCCCTTCTTCACTGTGGATTCCCTCTCACAGTAGCCAGCTGGCATGAGTTTCTGGCCTCCCCTCCCAGAAGAACCAGTGATCCATCAAGACAAAGAACTGTTTCCCAGGAGAAACCAGGATATACATAGCTGCCCTTTTAAGTTTTTTGTTGTTGTTGTTGTTCTAATTAACAGTAAGAGAGTGCAGGCATACCACAGTTTTACCATCCATGGAGTTCAAGTTGCTTTGCTCTTTGTTGTTCACATGCTTTGCAATGGGTGCTGGGGTTCAAACCTAAGACCTACCTGGGTAAGGATGCTTCCCTATCTCTCAGTCTTCTCATCTCCACCCCCTGCAACTCCTTTTTAAATTTTTTTTTAAATAGACATACTACTCTTCTCTTTTAGACAGGCTTCCTGTTTGCAGTAACTGTACCCATTCCTTCCCAGATGTTCAGGTGATCTGGCCTGTCAAATCTACTTAGTCCTTTCCCAACCAGCTGGGTTAACTCTTGTGGACTTTCTGCTTATGTCTCAGAGCAGGGACCCAACACCACCAACCCTGCTTTGGTTTCAGCAAAGTTTCTGTTTCATTTGAGAATCAAGTACTTTTGCATTTAGTTGAAGGGGGAACCAGTGAGTCTTTCATGGTCCCTGTATTTTGTGTCAACAGTTGTGAGAAGGTATCTTACTTTGCTCTGTGATGAGCTCCTTCTAGTTCATCTGAGCAGCAGTGAGAACCCTGGGGCAACTCACAGCAGCTCTAGCTGCTGAATCCAGCTGTCTCCCAACTGCTAGGGCCCAGAATGTGCATTTCTAGCAAGTAGCCAGGTGATACCCAGGAGGTTGGTGTGAGAATAGCACTTCCAGGGTTAGCAGATCCCAGATTTTTATGAGACAGACCCTTCATCACTATTATCTGATGTATCTTCCCCATAGCCTGGTTATTGTGTCTGCCTTAATTTCATCTTGGGCACTGTGCTACAGAGGAGATGAGTGAGTAAGTGAATAAACAACAGAAAGAAAATCTTATATACTCACTGATCATTATAGTGGCTTCATTCTCCTTCCTTGCTTTTACTAAGTCCAGATTAAACTCAACCGTGGTTTTATTTGACTAGGTACCCTTGGTTGCTGTTAAACACCAGAGGAAACAGGTTCAAAGAACAGATGGTACTACCCCGCCTCTCTTCCATGACATGAAATGTTTCTTGGGTTGCCCCAGCAATCCCTTGACTCTCAAAATGAAATGAACACCACACCATTTGGCCCCAGGTGCTTAGTAAAAGAGGCCAGGAGTGTATTCTTCCTTTACTTGATTGACTTAGAGACATAACCAGAACTGCCAACCAGCCACTCTCTGTCTTCAGATCATTGTATTAGTTGCACACCCAAGCCAAGAGGTTAGGCTTCATGCCAAGAGTATGTTACTATGCAAATGATGCTCTGGTTAGGGTAAAATATACTACTAAAGAATAGGGCATGCAGGGCCAAGGTGGTTTATGCAGTGGGCTTCCATGCTTGAGGCTCTGAGGTCCCAGGTTCAGTCCCCAGCACTTTCATAAGCTAGAGCTGAGCCATGCTGTGGTCAAAAGTACTTTGTAGAACAATATTAAATCACTAATAATAAACGAGTGGATAGCCTAGGGTGTGCATCTGCAGCTTGACTCTGGTACAAACCTTAACATGGAATGGAGGGAACATATTCTTGATATAGGAAATAGAAATAGGCTTAGTGGGAGATGAGTGTGGTAGTACATGCTGTTGAGTGTCATATTTGGAAAAAGAACTGGAAAGCTGGATCAGGGAAGAAAGTAGCTCCCAAATATGGGGAAAGTATATAAATATTGTTAACTGTAAATCCCATCGATTTGGTTTGGGGCCCATATTCAGCACAGGAGCCTATGTAACCTCTGCATCTCTGTAGATCTGAGATCACATTCTGTGGTCACAGCTAGGAACACTGTAGACTGCACTAAATTCAGAACCCATCTTCCTCAGATGGTAGGTAAAGTATGTTGTTCAGCCTCCCTTTGGAAAATGGAACATTCCCTACCATTGTTGATCCACATTGAGGGCAAGGTCCTAAGGACCCATAAAGGAGTTGTTGTTGTTCCTGATGGAGATGGCCAGTGACAGTGGTGAGAGGTATCACGTCTGTGTAGGAACCGTAGGGCTCCTTGAATAGGGCCCCAGGTGATGGGGTGTCCTGCTAGTGACTAAAGAGTCATTGTTAATATATGTCAGTCTCTTGCCTTTATTCAGCTTTTGTAGCCCTTACTTTGTTTGATATGGTTAGCTTTGTAGTGATCTTAGATGGTTAGCTTTGGAGTAATTGTGGGATGTGCATTAGGAGGTAGGTGAAGAGGGTATCTAGGTATTTTAAGGTGTCTTTTTAATTCTCTATACTTGCTTGCTGCATTTATTGACTCACTGTGAACTATTGTGCACTTTTACTTTAAGGTATATATTTTCCCCTAACTTGTGTGTGTGTGTGTGTGTATGTGTATATATATATATATATATATATATATATATATATATATATATATGCCCTATCTTATGGGCCCTGGTCTATATATCTAGGTTTTGAGGTTTAGTTAAGGAGTGTACTAATGGAGTTAAGGAGTCCTATGAGCTAGGAAAGGTCTCACCAGAGTAATGAAGCTGAAGAGTTGACTTTCCACATCTGACGTCTCTGGACACAGTCCAAAGTGCAGGAAACTTCCCCTTTCTATATAAAGCCTATACATCTCCCAGTCTTGGAACCTCTAGGGTGGGGCTCACTTTCCTGCATGCTTCTCTCAAGTCATACCAACTGATGCTGCATCTGCTGATTCCAGCCTAATCAATGTAACCAGTACACAAATTTTTATTAGCTCACTTGCCTGTCAGGTAAAATGAGAAGAATAAATCAGTCTTTAACTGTTTGTTTTAGGTTTTTTATGACTTTACCTTGTTACTGGAACTTTTTAGTTGTACAGTTAAAATTTGTTTCCATCCATCTGGCTAACTCAGTTCATTCTGCTCCTATTTTATTTGGTTTTGACAGTGAAATATATCTCAGCAATGAAACCTATAAACTCTACCCACCTAGTAACCTAACACCCTAGTTCCTAGAGACAACTAAGAAATTGCTAGCCTGATAAACCCTCTTTTAAACTTAAGAGACGAGCCAGAAAGATAGCTCACCTAGATAGTGCACCTGCTTCATCATGTGTGTGATACAGGCTTAGTTCTGGCCCCCACTGCACTTGGGAAAGCTTCAATACTGTGATGTTTTTCCCTCTTTCTCACTTTCTTGCTTTCTCTCTTTATTTGGGAAAAAACAAATCATACCAGAGAGGTGCCCCAACAAAAACAAAAATAAAATAAAGACATGAAAACGGTATACTTTCATCAACTTAAAAGTAAATCAGAGACTTCCTGGAATCTTTTCACTCTACCTTCAATTTTTTTCAGTTGTGGAACTGCCTGAAACACTTTTTCTTTTAATTGTCTGTATAGAAATTACTTCATGTTGACACTTGCAAAATATTTAAATCTGATTAAAGTAAGGATACCATCACAAAACACTAAATGAATTCTAACTTCAGTTAAGAGTTCTTTATTCCTTCAGGTCCTGCTTTTCTTCTCTTTTGAACCTTAATCTGTAGCCATCAAATAACATAAAAAATTACCAAACCAGTTAGCTGTGATCAGATTTCCTTTTAAAGTACCATGAGTGCATATGTGTTCCTCTTGTTGTTACCACAATTGCCATTTTCTCAGATGCAGGAATGGTTGAATACAGGAAATAGGAGGAGGCTGTGTGCTACACAGGCCTGTCTGCCAGGGAGAAAGGTCAAGGTCATATTTATATTGGCAGTTTGTTCAGTTGAAATGAATCACTTCAAAGGGATGGGAGGTCCAGTCCATTCTTAACTGAATAGGTTGGCTCTGAATAAATGGATTTTTGCCTCCTGACAGTGTTCCAGTCATTTAATTATAAGTGGCCAGTCATTCTGTTTCAATTACTAAAAGGAAAAAGATGGTGTAATAGGTTAGCATATTTGATTGGGAGCTGTGTTAAATGTTTCCCTCTGCATTAAGCGGCCTGTTCTGTAAGGGACTTGAGCAGGATATGAAAACTGGCTTATTAATCAGACTATGTCTACATAATAACCTATGTCTAGATGATATGATATGAATTATGCTTCTTGAGCAATCATCTAAGACACAACATTTTTATCACTAGTGACACAACTTAACCAGAGGAAAGCCTTAAATCCATCCAGTGTTCCAAGACTTGAGTCAGAAAGAATTGCAAATCTCAATAGTCTGATCACTAGTGAGGAGATTGAGAACAGCTGTCAGAAATCTTGCAGTATTTGGGAGTCGGGCGGTAGTGCAGCGGGTTAAGCGCACGTGGTGCAAAGCGCAAGGACCTGCAAAAGGATTCCAGTTCGAGCCCCCAGCTCCCCACCTGCAGGGGAGTCGTTTCACAGGTGGTGAAGCAGGTCTGCAGGTGTCTGTCTTTCTCTTCCCCTCTCTGTGTCTCTCTCCTTTCTCCATTTCTCTCTGTCCTATCCAACAACAACAACAACAATAATAACTATAACAATAAAACAACAAGGGCAACAAAAGGAAATAAATAAATAATTAAAAATTAAAAAAAAATCTTCCAGTATTCAAAAACCCTGGACCTGGACTTGACTGATGAATTTTGCCAGTCAGAAATGATCTTTGACTTCTCAAACTCTTCCCCAAAATTAAAAAGGCAAGAATGCTTCATAACTCATTTTACATGGCTACTGTGACTGTAACACTAAAGCAGGCAAGGACATGACAAAAAGAAAATCACATTCCAACATCTCTGATGAACACAAATGCAAACATCTTCAACAAAACTGAATTCAACGGTGCATCAAGAGAGTCATACAGTCTGGAAGATGGGATTTATTTCAGGGATACAAGATGCCTCAAAAGCTACAGATCAGTTGTTCTATGCTGTCTTAACAAAATGATAGATAAAAATTATGTGATCCTCTCAGTGTATCTATACCTATTAGCATTTAACAAGATTAAGTGCCCATTTATGATAAAGTCTCAACAAAGTGATGATAGAAGAAATAGTCCATTAAAAAAGAAGGGAGACATATATGACAAGCCTGCAACTGACACCATGATCAATAGTGAAAAGCTATCAGCCTTTTAGGAACAAGACAAGAATCTGTACTTTGTCTATTTTATCCCACATAGTATTGTAAGTCCTAACCACAGCTATTATACATGAAAAGGTACTCAAATTAGAAAGTTAAAAGCAGAACTGTCACTAATTGCAGATAACATTGTTTTATAGACATATAAAAGCACCACCAAAAATCTATTAAAAACAGTAATGACTACAGAGAATTTGTGGGGTACAAAATCAGTATGTAATGATCTCTTTCATTTCAACACATGAACAGCCAGCTAACAGAAAGAAAACTTTTTTTTTTAATTTATTCCCTTTTGTTGCCCTTGTTGTTTTATTGTTGTAGTTATTATTGTTGTTGTTGTTGGATAGGACAGAGAGAAATGGAGAGAGGGAGGGGAAGACAGAGAGGAGGAGAGAAAGATAGACACCTGCAGACCTGCTTCACCGCCTGTGAAGCGACTCCCCTGCAGGTGGGGAGCCGGGGTTCAAACCGGGATCCTTATGCCGGTCCTTGTGCTTTGCGCCACCTGCGCTTAGCCCGCTACACTACAGCCCGACTCCCAGAAAGAAAACTTTTTTCCATTTTTATTTGTGATTAATAGTGAGTTACAATATTTTAAGATTATCTGGTCCTCTCCCAAAGATAACCATCATAGTTCTCACAGGTCTTTTTTTTTTTTAATCTCTTTATTGGAGGATTAATGGTTTACAGTTGACTGTAAAATACAAAGGTTTATACATGCATAACATTTCCCAGTTTTCCACATAATTATTCAACCTCCACTAGGTCTTTCTCTGCCATCATGATCCAGGACCCAACTCTCCCCCCGCACTTCAGAGTCTTTTACTTTGGTGCAGTAAACCAACTCTAGTCCAGGTTCTGCTTAGTGTTTTCTCTTCTGACCTTGTTTTTCAACTTCTATCTGTGAGTGAGATCATCCCATACTCATCTGTTTCTGACTTATCTCATTTAACATGATTTCTTCAAGCTCCATCCAAAATGGGCTGAAAATGGTGAAATCACTATTTTTAATAGCTGAGTAGTATCCCATTGTGTGTATATATATATATATATATACACCACAGCTTGCTCAGCCTGGATTGCTTCCAGGATATGGCTATTACAAACTGCGCTGCTATGTCCACTAGTCTACACATATCTTTTTGGATGGGTGTGTTTTGTTCCTTAGGATATATCCCCAGGGTCATAGGGTAGGTCCACTTACAGCCTTCTGAGAGTTCTCCAAACTGCTCTCCACAGGGGTTGGACCTATTTACATTTCCACCAGCAGTGCAGGAGGGTTCTTTCGTTCTTTTGTTGCTACCTTTTCTGATGTATGACATTCTCACAGGAGTGAAGTGGTATCTCATTGTTGTCTTTATTTGCATTTCTCTGACAATCAAAGACTTGGAGCATTTTTCATATGTCTGCTGGCCTTTTGGATCTCTTCTATGGAGAATATTCTGTTCATATCCTCTCCCCATTTTTGGATGGGGTCATCTGTTTTCTTGTTGTTGAGTTTGGCAAGCTCTTTATATATTTTGGTTTTTAGCCTCTTGCCTGATGTATGGCATGTTAAAATCTTCTCCCAATCTATAGGAGGCCTCTTTGTTTGGGTGGTGGTTTCTTTTGCTGTGCAGAAGCTTTTTAATTTGATGTAGTCCCATTGTTTTATTTTTTGATTTAGTCTTTTTTATAATTGGATTTGTATTATTAAAGATGTATTATTAAAGATGCCTTTACAATTTAGAAGGAAAAGAGTTCTGCCAGTATTTTCCTGTAAGTATTTGATAGTTTCTGGTCTAACATCCAAGTCCTTGACCCATTTGGAATTTACTTTTGTGTTTAGTGAAATATAGTGGTTCAGTTTTATTCTTCTGCATGTTTCCAACACCATTTGTTGAAGAGACTCTCCCCATTTAATAGTCTGGACACCTTTGTCAAAGATTACATGTCGATAGGTGTAGGGGAGTTCTCACAAGTCTTAGAAACAGTTTGCTGCTGCTGCTGCTGCTGCTTCTTTTTCTTTTTGAAAAATTCCTGTATATCTGCTCTCTAGATTACACATATGAGTGAAACCATCTGTTAGTTGTCTTACAGAAAGAAAATTCCATTTATCCATCAAAAAAAAATAGAGACTTATGATAATCCTAACCAAGTGGGTGAATCACCTGCACACTGAAAACTCTTAAGACTTTGTTTAAAGAAATTGAGAAGACCAAAGCAGTAGAAAGATATTCAATGGAAAGAGTTAATATTGTTTAAATGGCCATTATACCCAAAGCAATTTACAAATTCACTGCAGTGCCTATCAAAACCCCCACAACTCTTCTGATTATAGAACTCTATAGAGCAGGAATTTTTTTTAGCTTCCATTCATTCATAATGCTATATAATTTTCACATATCAATAAATACATACATATACCGCATCTCTTCTACCACCAACAGTCTAATCACATCTACACTATCCAATTCATCCCTCTCCCATTTCCTCTGCACTGATACCCTCCATTCTGTTACGAGTCCAAGACTAGATTTTCTTGTGTTTTGTCTTGCTTGCTCATTTGCTTTTTTCTCTTTTTATTTCACATATGAGTAAAGCCATGTGTTGTTTATCTTTCAAATTTGTCTGCTCAGATCTTTTGCCCTTTTACAAAATATTTGTGATGTGCTGAAAGGTTCTTTTCTATATTCTGGTTATCAATCCTACCTATCTGAGACATATAGCCTGTGAGTATTTTTGTCTCTCTCTCTCTTTTTAAATTAATTAATTTATTTAAGAAAGGAGACATTAACAAAATCATAGGATGGGGGGTACAACTCCCCACAGTTCCTGCCACCCACTCTCCATATCCCATCCCCTCCCCCCAATAGCTTTCCCATTCTCTATCCCTCTGGGAGCATGGACCCAGGGTCCTTGTGGGTTGCAGAAGGTGGGAGGTCTGGCTTCCGTAATTGCTTCCCCGCTGAACATGGGCATTGACAGGTTGAGCCGGGCCTCAAACAGGGAAACTTACTCCAATCCTTGTGCTTTGCGCCATGTGTGCTTAGCCTGCTGCCACTTAGCCCCCGTTTTTTTTGTTTTTTTTTTTTTGGGGGGGGTCTCTTTCTGTTTACCATTTCATTTTCTCATTTCAAAGAGTAGCAGTTCACTTAAATGAAATCTGTAATTTATGCACCTCTTTCTCTGTGTCTGTCTCTCTGTCTCCCCCACCCCCTTCCTCTTTGTACCAGAACACTGCTCAGTTATGGCGGTGTGGGAGATTGAACCTGGGACTCTGGAACCTCAGGCATAGCCTTTATGCATAGCCATAGCCATTATGCTTTCCCCCCCCCCCATCTGAATGAAATCTAAGCACTTTTTCTTTCTCTTGTGGTAATTATTTTCTATATCCTAAGAAACATTTACTTCCCTATGAGTTACACAGGTTTTTTTTTTCCCCAGGCATGACAATATATTTTATTTCTTTGTCAAATCATTTTGTAAATTTTTGATTAATAGTGGTTTACAAAGTTGTAAAATCACAGAGTAGAGTTCCACATCTTACCCACCATCACAGTTCCGTGCCCCCCCCACCCTGCCAACAATAATCACCAGAGTTCTCACAAAATCTTAGACAGCTTGCTTCTGCTTTTTTTTTTGCAAGTTGATTTATTTCAGTTCTCTAAATTCTACATATGAATGAAATCTTTCAGTAGTTGTCTTGTAGACACTTTGTTTAGCTTTTTGTATGTGTCCATGCTCACCTGAAACTAGGTTTTCCATGTGACATTTCCATGTAAATTAGGTTAGTTAATTCCCCTGTCTAGACATTTCACTCCACATAGCTGACTTCTGAAATAGTGTCCATCTTACCCTCTACATACAGCTCAGCATGGTAGCTGAGCTACACAAATACTTTAGAGACAGTGGAGGACTCTGGCAATCTTTCAAAGTCTCAGTGTTGACTTTGGTAGGATCCAGCCTTCCCCATCAGATTCCAGTGCATAGACACACTTCAGCCCTTGAGTGAGACTAGAAGTTGATGCAGCAAGGTTGGTTGCTAGATCTTTGGCTTTTTGAGAATGAAAAATGGTGTGGTCTGGGAGGTGGCACAGTCTTAAAGCTTTGGACTCTTAAGCATGAGGTCCTGAGTTCAATCCCCAGCAGCACATGTGCCAGAGTTCTGGTTCTTTCTCTCTCCTCCTATCTTTCTCATTAATAAATAAATAAAATATAAAAAGAGAGAGAGAATGAAAAATGGTGATAATCTCAGCTTTTTAAGTTGATAGCAGCTCTATATGTTAGACGAGGAAAACTGAGTGCCAGCTACTGTGTGTCTGTGACTTTTGTCTGTGACACAGGAAGACTATACAGCTAGAAGTTCTCCCAAGCAGGACATTCTGTAGGAAAGTCAATCACTTCTTTGATTCTGATGTAAAAGTTCTGTGAAATAATCCATACTTGGGGGGTCGGGCGGTGGCGCAGTGGGTTAAGCGCATGTGGCGCAAAGCGCAGGGACCGGCGTAAGGGTCCCGGTTCGAGCTCCCGGCTCCCCACCTGCAGGGGAGTCGCTTCACAGGCGGTGAAGCAGGTCTGCAGGTGTCTGTCTTTCTCTCCCCCTCTCTGTCTTCCCCTCCTCTCTCCATTTCTCTCTGTCCTATCCAACAACGAATTGCGTCAACAAGGGCAACAAAAGGGGGAAAAAAAAAATGGCCTCCAGGAGCGGTGGATTCATGGTGCAGGCACCGAGCCCAGCAATAACCCTGGAGGAGGGAAAAAAAAAAAAAAAAAAGAAAGAATCCATACTTAATTGATTTTAAAGTAGATGGGTCTGGGGAGATAGCATAATTGTGCAAAAGACTCTCAGGCCTGAGGGTCAGAGTTCCCAGGTTCAAACTCCAGCACCACTGTGTAAGGCAGAACTGAGCAGTGCTATGGTAAAATAATAATAATAACAATAGCAAATAATAAAGTAAGGTATATAGAACTTGATAATAAATTTTATGTATCTATTTACTTATTTATGTATTTATTAGGTAGAGGCAAAGAAATCGAGAGAGAAGGATATTGGGAGAGAGAAGGAGAGACATTTGCAGCACTGCTTCACTATTTGCAAAGCTGAGCTTGAGTCTGGGTCCTAGCACATTGTGTGCTCAACTAGGTACCACCCAACTTCTGATAATAAAATTTATTAAATGTAATAAATTTAGAACCCACTCCAAATTAACTGAAAATAAATATCTGACATCATTCCAAATATAGAATATCTACTGTTGTTGTGTGCCGCGGAGAAGAGAGAGAGGAGGTCCGGAGCGAAGAGGAAACACAAATCTTTATTTATTAACCTCAGAGTTGGGTGCTAGAGAAACAGGTTGGGCCACGTGGAGGTAGCAAAAATGGCCGCCTCACGCAGTACCCTTTCCTGCGTCTGAACACGAAGTGAAGCACTCGCAAGAGAGCAAGGTGCGGAAGAAGAAGGGCTTTTATAGGAGTAGCTTTTGCGAGAATGGGAAGGGGGAGGAGTAACCATAGCACTCCAGGATAGGATGATAACTCTCATGAGAATGGGAGGGGGGAGGAGTAACCAAAGCACTCCAAATATTGAAATAGACAATGCCCTGAGGGCACAACATGGTGGAACAGGCACTCGGAGAGAGGGAACTAGCAGTAGCCTGAGGGGACAACATGGCAGATGTGACTGCATCTGCACAATTTCCCAGCAGTCTACAAAACACATATTTATTTATTTTATTTATTTATTTTGTTTTGTTTTGAGACAGAGAAGGCAGAGAAAATGAAAGTGACCACAGCACCAAAGCTATTTTGCTAGCCCATAATATCTATAGAATATAAAACCCCTTGGGAAATATAATTGAGCCTTAATCCCAGTGATAGTGACTAGATAATTAAATCATCAAAAGCCTTTAAAACTCACAGAATTTTTTTTTTGGAACACCCTTATAGTGTGATTATAAAACCAAGCTCTTATTTCCAATCTTTAATTATTTTATTTCCCTAGCTGAGTGTCAGCATCTGTGCAGCCAGCCCATACAGCATTAGTTCTCAGCAGGTTTTTGTCATAAATCCTGTGATTCTTGTGGGCAGTTCAGTATTTTGATGCTCCCAAGTTCAAAAATTGGTGCCGTGTTAGATGATTTATTTTTATTTATTATTATTATTATTTATAAAAAGGAAACACTGGCAAAACCGTAGGATAAGAGGGGTACAACTCCACACAGTTCCCACCACCAGAACTCCATATCTCATCCTATTCCCTGATAGCTTTCCTATTCTTTAACCCTCTGGGAGTATGGACCCAGGGTCATTGTGGGATGCAGAAGGTGGAAGGTCTGGCTTCTCTAATTGCTTCCCTGCTGAACATGGGCATTGACAGGTTGATCCATACTCCTAGCCTGCTTCTCTCTTTCCCTAGTGGGGTGGGGTTCTGGGAAATTGGAGCTCCAGGACACATTGGTGGGGTAATCTGTCCAGGGAAGTCTGGTTTGCATTTGGAACCTAGTGACTGAAAAGAGAGTTAACATATAAAGCCAAACAAATTGTTGACTAATCATGAACCTAAAGGCTGGAGTAGTGCAAATGAAGAGTTGGGGGGGGGGGTATCTCTGTTCTGTAGATAGCTATCTGGCATATTTTAGTTATATTCCAAAGGGCCTGTGGTTATACTAGTTTTTTTGGTTTTTTTTTAGGTGATTTTTTTTAAGGACAGTTGTTGCCTTAACTCAGTCCCCAGAAGTGACACTCCTGCAGCAGCTAATCCCCAGCAGTTGCCTGCCATTCCTTTTTCTAGCCTGAGCCAGTCAGAAGTCTTTAATTTCAGCTACATTTTTTCCCCCATAAATATGCTAGTGGGTCATTGTGGGCAGTTTAATATCCTGTTGCTCTGAGCACCCAGATCTACTTTTCTGCCACCGGCCATGTGCTCTACTGGGTAACAACCCATTTGGCTCCAGTCATGGCTGAGTATGGCTTTTTGAGTTCTGATGATCTCTTTCTCACTCCTTTTCCTTCCACATGTCAGCATTCACCTGTGGTTACATCATGGTTGTATTTTGTTGAATTCTCAGTTGATTATTGTTGTTTCTCCTAGTTGATCAGGGAGAGCGATGTTAGACCGCTGTTACTCCATAGCCATGCCTCCAGAAGTCTTCCCAATCTTTATTTTTCAAATTTTTTTAATTTTTAAATTTTGCTTCCTCCCTTTTGTTGCCCATGTTGTTTTATTGTTGTAGTTATTATTGTTGTTGTTATTGATGTCATTGTTGTTGGATAGGACAGAGAGAAATGGAGAGAGGAGGAGAAGACAGAGGGGGAGAGAAAGACACCTGCAGACCTGCTTCATCACCATTCCCCTGCAGGTGGGGAGCCGGGGGCTCAAACCGGGATCCTTACTGCGGGTCCTTGTGCTTCATGCCATGTGCACTTAACCTGCTGCACTACCGCCTGACCCCTGTAATCTTTATTCAGAGACAAAGAGGCAGATAAAGTTTCAGTGCTATGGTCTTTTTCACTTTTCTCTGCTTTCTCTGTATCTACCAGAAAGAAAGAAAAAGGGAGGGAGGGAGAAAGGAAAGGATGGAGAGGAGGAATGAAAGAAGGAAGGATGGAAGGCATTTTGTAGATAATTTTGTATTTGAAATGATGTCGGAATACTTTTTTTAAGTTCTTTTTTTAATATTTATTTATTTATTCCCTTTTGTTGCCCTTGTTGTTTTATTGTTGTAGTTATTATTGTTGTTATTGATGTCATCATTGTTGGATAGGACAGAGAAATGGAGAGAGATGGGGAAGACAGAGGGGGAGAGAAAGACAGACACCTGCAGACCTGCTTCAACACCTGTGAAGTGACCCCCCCCCCCCGCAGGTGGGGAGCTGGGGGCTCAAACTGGGATCCTTGGAATACTCATTTTTCAGTTACTTTTGGCTTGATTTCAGGGCCCAGGTGGTGGCACACTTGGTTTTAAGCATACATATTACAGTGTGCATACAGGTTCAAGCCCCTGGCCCTCACATGCATGGAGGAAGAAGCTTCACAAGTGGTGAAGAAGGACTGCAGGTGTCTCTCTGTCTCTTTATTACATTTATTATAATGTATCTATCTCCCTTTACCTTTCCATCCTCTCTCAATTTCTTTCTTTTTTTTAAATTTCTTTATTAGGGGATTAATGTTTTATATTCCACAGTGAATACAATAGTTTGTACATGCATAAAGTTTCTGTTTTCCATATACAATACAACCCCCACTAGGTCCTCTGTCATCGTTTTCCAGGACCTGTACTCTCCTCCTTACCCACCCCCACCCCAGAGTCTTTTACCTTGGTGCAATACACCGACTCCAGTTCCCTCTCAATTTCTCTCTGCCTCTATCTTATAATAAAGTAAATAAAAATACTAGAAAAAAAAAAAAGAAGTGGGTTGATTCAGCCTTTATTACATTTAATCAGTTCTGTTACCAGGAGGGGAGGAAAAACTATAGTATTGAAACTTCCTCCAGTGTGGTGGGGGCTTGAACCTGGGTCTTGGCACATGACAAAGCAGTTCACTATCCAAGTGAGCTGTTTTGCTGGCTCTCAAATTCTTGTTTCCAAAAGCCAGAATGGCCCTTGGTGTATGGATTTGATAGTGTGTCTTTACCCTTCCTTCTTGTCTTCCAATGAAGGTGCTGGCTGATCATTTCTCTGTTTCTAGGTATGCTTCAGAAGTGTCCTTCTGTCGATGACTTTGTAGATGCCCTTGTTTCTGACTTGGACCTGGACTTCGAAACATTCTTCATGGATTCTGAGTGATGGAAACACCTTGAATCTTTTAATTTAAGGTAGATGCTGACTTTGCAGTAAATACTGCAGCTGTGAACCCTTGTTTCTGATTCCAGTATTCACTTTGTAATGATTTCTGAAATACCTTAAAGTGATGGAGCTTGTAATAAATTGTTTTGACTACAGTGGCTTTCCCCCGTGCAGATTTTATTTATTTATTTATTTGTACCTTTACTTAGCATGGCAGCACAGAGCTGTTAAATTTAGGATCTGGTGCCAACGCCCATGTTCAGTGGGGAAGCAACAACAAAAACCAGACCTTCCACCTTCTGCACCCTGTAATGATCTGGGTCCATGCTCCCAGAAGGATAAAGAGTAGAGAAGCTATCAAGGAAGGGGATGGGATACTGAGTTATGGTGGTGGGAATTGTGTGTAGTTGTATTCCTCTTGTCCTACTGTCTTATCAATATATTTTTATTTTATAAATAAATTTTTAAAAAGTTCTAGAACAAAAAAAAGAATCTGGGAATTTCCAACCACTCTTCTGCTGGACTTCTCCCTTTCCATTGTACTTCCATTGGCTAAGTTAATTAAAAGCAAAATTACTTTAATGTAGAGTAGCCTTCAGAAATATTACACATATAGTCCTTTTAAATGACTACCATTTTGTAAGACCCCTACACTAGGCTTTAAAAATATAATTGGATATAATTTTATAGGCCACTATCAAATAACTAATTAAAAAATTACTTGGGAAAAATAAAATACACTTGGAGTAGTCACTTAAAGAAATCAAGTGTGGTAAAGTATGTGGGGTATTGACTTTGTTCTTTCTGAGTGTGTAGGCACTACACAGTGGACTTTGAGAGAGGACCTGAAATCATATTTCAGTATTTGAATTACTGGCTTCTATAGCTACTTCTCCACTGGACATGGGTGTGGCAGGTTTATCCATACCCCTAGCCTAGTGGGTTTGGGCTTTAGAGAGGTGAGGTTCTGGGACACATTAGTGAGGTCTTCTTCCCAGGGAAGTCTGGCTCACTTAATGGTAGCCTTTTTGGCCACTACCAGGCCAACCCATCATCTGGGACTCTAGTCAAGGAATCCTTGGATTCCCACAAAGATATGATGGGCCTAGAAATCTAACAGATTCCTCTGTCCACCATCACTGGTCAACTCCATCAGCAACATTATCATAAGCCCACTTGTGGGCCTCTACAGGACATTGCCCTCAATGTAAAATAACAATGGTAGGGACTGCCCCACTCTTCAAAGGGAGGCTGGGTCAGCCTACTCTGCCACTCAAGGAAGACTGATCCTGAAATGAGTGCAGCCTAGAATGTTCCTAGCTGTGACCATGGACTGTGAGCTCAAACTGACAGGAACTCAGAAGTTACACAGCCTCCTGTGCTAAACAAGAATATATATGGGCCCTAGCTCAGATCCATAGGGTAAACAGTCAATGATATTTATATATTTTCCTGTTGGTATGCTTCTAAAAACCCCTTCTGTTTCATTAGTTTAATCCCCCCTACTTAACACTATTCTATTTACATAACCACTGTTAACAAGCACCACCCTCCCTCCAAGGCATTGGTGGTTCAGTGGTAGAATTCTTGCCTGCTCCGCCCCCTCTCCTTGTCATACCCTGATTTTTGCCAGTCACTTTTCTCTCCACCCTCTCTGTGTCACATCCTGTTCACACCCTACTTGGGAAGTATATATAAGACAACATTGTTCGTTTTAGTTTTAGTTTAGTTTAGCTTGGTATAGATTGCGCTGCGTCCTGCATAAATAAAGAGATACTGCATACACCCCAGCCATGAGTCCCGGGTCATCTATTACCCACCCGTGAAGCCAGCCCGGCGAAAACAACATTTTCCTTATGTTTGTGAGCTACTCTCTGTCCTAATCCAGTTTTCTAGTACTATTTTAAACTCTGACATCTTCCCAGACAATATTTTTAGTAAACATGTTAACTATCAGGCTCAGGCAAAAATTACTAAACTCATGGGCCCCTTGGAACATACCTAAGATAGACTTCCTAACTCCTTCCCATACAAGACCCTAATTTCTTTTTTTTTTATTTATTTTTATTTATTTATTTATTGGATAGAGACATCCAGAAATTGAGAGGAAGGGAGAGAGACAGAGAGACACCTGCAGCACTGCTTCACCACTTGTGATGCTTTCCCCCTGCAGCTGGGGACCAGGGGCTTGGACCCGGGTCCTTGTGCATTGTAACTTGTGCTCAACTATGTGCGCCACCACCGGTCCCAAGACCCTAATTTCATTTGCTCTATTCCTACTACCTTTAGTTTTCTGTTTATTAAGCAGTGTGTCCTGCTTTATATCTTACTGCCTTTCAGCCACCAAGTTGCAGATGCTACTATGATTTCATCCTGAATTCCTTGGGCAGAAGACCACACTAATGTGTCCCAGAACCTCACCTCTCCAGAGCCCTATCCCACTAGGGAAAAAATAGAAACAGGCTGGGAGTATGAATCCACCTGCCAACATCCAGGTCCAGTGGAGAAGCAATTATAGAAGCCTTCTGCACCTTCCACCTTCTGCACCCCATTATGAATGTTGATCCATACTCCTAGAGGGATAAAGAATAGGGAGGCTTCCATTAAGGGGGATGGGACGTGGAGCTCCGGTGGTGGGAACTGTGTGGAATTGTACCCCTGTTATCTTACAACCTTGTTAATCATTATTAAATCACTAATAAATTATTTTTAAAAAAAATGAAAAGAAAGGCCATTGTGGGCACTTGACTCACAAAGCATACTTAGCAGCTGATAGTACCCAGTATTTCCTGGACATTTTGATTCTCATACCTGCCCCCCTTATTGGGCAACATGCTTCACAACATTTTTCGGAACACTGGGAAATAACTGTTAAAAATGTTCAGTTAGAAATAATAGACTTTCCTCCCTATAAAGGAATAAAACCTGGAGTGTTTCCATTGTACAAATGCATTATCACTGTTCAAAACCAAAGAACAATGAAGAGATGAAAATTGAGAAGCAAAATGGCATTCTCAGATATATAAGGGTTTGTAAAATCATCTCCTTTCTGTGCTTTTTTTTTTTAATTGCTAGAAGAACAAATAATTTAAACCAAGAGTCAAAAGTAAAGAAAATCTCTTAAGGAACTTCCAAAATATATAGAGTGTCATGGCACCTGTTTTCAGGATAGCAGCTGGCTAAGTCATAATAGCAAAGTATTTCATTATGAGTGTTTTTTCTTATGAAATAAACTGATGACAACCACTCTAGGAAAATTCTTGTAGTTTACTACTAGCCTCCAAAAATCAACTTGAGTTTTTAAGCAGGAACACACACACACACACACACACACACACACACACAAATGCAGAAAAAGAACTGAAATATAGTGACTAAAACCGTAATGTGGTTGGCTTTCATATTGTGATTTAGGCCTCTTCTTTTTGTTCACCCAGCCCCATTTTTAGTATAGGCAGTGCAATTTTGATTTTATACAAATTTAGTTTTGTTTGTATAGCCAGGACCATGTCCATATGAGATTTCACCAGCCTAGGCCTTTGTTTGTTTGCCAGAGCACTGCTCAACTCTGGCTTATGATGGAGTTTGGGACTAAACCTGGGACATTGGAGCCATAGGCATGAAAGTCTTTTTGTATAACCACTATGCTGTCTCCCTAGCCTGGACAACTTTTATACACGCACATGCACCTGAACTTCCTCTAGTACCATAGCACCTCCTTTGGGGTGCTGTTTGAACCTGGGCTATGTACATGGCAAGGTGCATGCCTTATCAGGTAAATTAGCTCTCTGGCCCATATAACCAGCTTATAATCTAGTTTGATTTAAATGTGCATATTATTTGAATTATTAGAGGACTATTATCACTGGAGACCTAATGTCCTCTAAGCTTAACATCAAAATATTGCCAAGAGAAATCAGAAAAAAATACCATTTATAATTGCATGAAGGATAAAATACTCATTAAGGAGGTGAGAGGCTAATGCTCTAAAAAACAATATTGTTGAAAGAAACAAGAAAACACAAAGAAACTGAAAGATATTCCATGTTCATTGGCTGGAAGAATCAGCATGGTTAAAATATCCTGACTGTCCAAAGCAATCTACAGATTTAATACAATGAATATCAAACTCTTAGTGGCATTTTTTTCCCAGTGATATAGAATAAATAACCCCAGAATATTCAAGGAATCACAAAAGACCCCAAAACAATCTTGATAAGAAAAAACAAACTAAACAGAATCCTGATTTCATTTCAAACTATACTACAAATATATAGTAATCCAAATGGTTTGCTACTGACATAAAGTCAGAGACAAGGAACATGGCATAGAATAGAGAACCCATAAATAAACCCAAGCATACATGGTTGGTCTGTTGACATAAAGGAGGCAAGAATACACAGTAGGGGAAGGCCAGCTTTTATGTGGAATGGTGCTGGGAAAAATGCATGGCTACATGCAGAAGAATACAAATGGATCACATACACAGAAATCAGCTCAAAATGTAAGACACCCCCCCCAAACCATGAAACTCCTAGAAGACAGATAAAACTATAAACTCTTTTATATCTATCAACTTTTTAAATCTGACTCCAAAGACTAAGCAAACAAAATTTTTTAAAAGTGGGGAGAGGGGGAAGGCGGGTAGTGGTGAACAGAAGAGGGCATTGCATCAGAGTAAGAAACTTCTGATGGGAGAGACTTCTGGGAGGCGTGACCATGAAATAACTGAGACCAAATCACCTCTCCTCCCATAACCACAAATAAATACAACAAGAGACCCAACTGAAGCTATAATTTACAGCTGAAAGTTCTGCAGCCTCGGGTGGGTGTTTGTGGGCAGTTGGAGTGAAAAGAGGTACACGCGCAGGTTGAAGAACAGCAAAGTCAAATCAGAGCTTTGGACAGCACAGATGCCAAGCTGTGCCATTTTGGCAGTTTCACTTTGCAAGTAACATTGTTCCTAATGTTGGAAGAAAAGGCATGGTGACTTAAAACCTCTCAAGTCTTTTTTGTTGTTCCTGTGGGAGCCCACAAAGAGGTATGTTTTGTTATTCCTTTGTGGGTCCCCATAGGACCTTGCCCTCAACTTGGATCAATAATGGTAGAGAATGTACCATCCTCCAAAGGGAGGCTGGACAACATATTCTATGCTACACCTGAGGAAGATGGGTCCTGATATTGGGGCAGCTTGAAATGTTCCTACTCATGACCACAGAATGTGAGCTCAAATCTATAGGGATGCAGTGGTCTCATAGGCTCCTAAGCTGAATATGGGTTCCAGATCCCTTCAAATCGATAGGGTTTACAGTCAACAATATTTATACCCCTTTCCCATATTAGGGAGCTACTCTCTTCCTTGATCCAGCTTTCTGGTCCTCCTTCCAGCCATGACATTATCTCCCCAGACAATAACTTGGATGCACCTGCATATCAGATTTCAGGCTCAGGGAAAAAAAAAAAAAAACTAGTATAGCCACAGGGCCCTTTGGAATATATGCCTACTAGCTATCTACAAAATGGAAACCCCTCCCCCAACTCTTCATCTGCATTATTCCAGCTTTTAGGTCCATGATTGTTCAACAATTTGTTAACTCTCTTTTCAGCCATCAGGTTCCAGATGCTAGCAGGCTGCCAACCAGACTTCCCTGGACAGACAACCCCACCTATGTGTCCTGGAGCTCCACTTCCCAGAACCCCACTCCACTAGGGAAAGAGAGAGGCAGGCTGGCAGTATGGCTCGATCTGTCAACGCCCATGTTCAGTGGGGAAGCTATTAGAGAAGCCAGACCTTCCACCTGCATCCCTCAATGACCTTGGGTCCATACTCCCAGAGGGTTAAAGAATAAGAAAGCTATCAGGAGAGGGGATAGGATATGGAGTTCTGATGGTGGGAATTATGTGGAGTTGTACCCTTCTTATCCTATGGTTTTGTCATTTTTTTAAAATATTTTTTTTGTTGCCCTTGTTTTATTGTTGTAGTTATGGTTGTCATCATTGTTGGATAGAACAGAGAGAAATGGAGAGAGGAGGGAAAGACAGAGAGAGGGGGAGAGAAAGACAAGACACCTACAGACCTGCTTCACTGCCTGTGAAGTGACTCCCCTACAGGTTGGGAGCCAGGGACTCAAACTGGGATCCTTCAGCCAGTCCTTGCACTTTGTGCCACCTGCACTTAACCCACTGTTCTACTGCCTGACTCCCAATGTTTCTTTTTTATAAATAAAATAAAATAAAAAAGAAAGAAAACAGTTCAGAAACATTCAGGGAATCATCTGTGTCATCAAAAACTTGATTGGGGGAGTCAGGTGGTGGCAGACCGGGTTAAGTGCACAGAGTACAAAACCTTGATTGGAGGAGCCAGGAGGAGGCTCACTCAGGTGAGCTCACACTTTATAGTGTGCTGGGATGGGAGCCCAGGAAAGCTTCATTAATGGTGGAGCTGGCAATAGGGAGACATAAAATAATGAAGTAAAATGTTTTGAAAACAGTAAAAATAGATGAATAGTGGGGTGGGGACTGCCATGGTCTGCCGGGATAACCTGGGGGTGCTTCTTCCGGAGTACGTGCTCTCTGGGTTGGAGAGAACTCAACTGGAGCCAACCTAAGCGGTGACATGGGAGAGGGATCAGGAACTCGAGCCAAGCTAGCGTCGCAGCAGAGAGACTCTGGGACTCTGGAGCTGGAAGGCAATCCCATGTGTGTTTAATCAGAAGAGCAGCTGTATTTATTGCCAAGTAAGGTGGAAACAGGATGTGACATAGAGAGGGTGGAGCGAAAAGAGTACAAACTAGTGGTGGAAAACAGGGTGTGACTAGGAGAGGGGGCGGAGCCAAAAGAGTGTGAACCAGTGAGATTAAACCAGTGCCCTGCAGGCAGGGGGTTCTTAGGTAACAGTGGTTATGTAAACAGACCTCAGCATTAAGTAGGGGGAAGCTGTCTTACTGCCCAACAATGGTCAGTGCACTTGCTTTGTCATGTGTACAACCCATGCTCAAGCCCAGCCCCCACTACACTGTCCAGGAGGGAAGCTTCAGTGCTGTGATGTCTTTCTGTCTTTGTCTCTCTGAACAAAAGTTGGCTTGGATCAGTGAAGCCCCAGTGACAACAAGCAATAAAAAAACTTGTGTTTTACTGTTTAGAGAAAGACAAAGTCCAGAGCTTATAGTGGGCCATTAGTAACTACCCTTTGGGGGACATTTCTTCATCTGCATCTTTATATGAAAAAAATAATAATACCACCAGTCATCTACCATTTGGACATCTGGGTTGCTTCTAAGTTTGGCCCATTACAGATTGTGCCATTATGAGCATAGGTATACAGAGATCTCTTTGGAGGGATCTTTTTGTTTCCTTTGGATATGTTCCCAGAAGAGAAATTGCTGGGTCATAGGGCAGGTTTATTTCTGGAGTCCTAAGAAGTTTCCAGACTGTTTTCCATAATTATTGGATCAGTTTGCATTGGGGTGGTGGGAGGAGAGCCACTACATCACTGCAGTGTGCTGCTTCACTGCTCAGGAAGCTCCCCTCCTCCCATCCCCCTCCAGACACTCCAATGTGATGGCCTGGGGCTCAACCTGGGTATTGGTGCACAATAATGAGTATGCTCTACCAGGTGAGCTGCCTGTCAGCCCCTTCTGTGAATGCTTTTGTTGTGCTGATACTGTTTCTACACAAAGACACTTATGACACCTAGATGACCATCCTTTCAGTCCTGCCAGGCAAGTCCTTTCTGTCACAGATTGTCCCATCACAAGGAACCGGAAGCCCAGAGAAGCTGAGGAACTTGCCCAGTGTCACACAGCCCTAAAGCCAGTGTGAAGCCAGTATCCTGACTGGAGGCTGCCTATGCATGCATGCCTTCCTCCATGGAGTCTTCCCCAGTCCCCACCCACCGTGCCTGGGCTCCTGCACGCCTCACTCTGGCCATCAATGCCTATGACTACCACAGGTTCCTCTGTCTGCTTCCCACATGGCCTTTGTTCCTGGTGAAAACCTCTTCCAGAAAGAGGTCACAAAAAACAGCCAAAATAAGACCAGGTAGGGGCAGGGCTCAAACTCTTTACTCCTAACAGCCCATACCTTTAATTCCACATCAGAAAGTCTCTGGTAGCTGGGGAAATGGTTCTGCTGCTAGATGCAAGGATCTCTCTCTTCCCCTTTTTATGTCCCCCTTCCTTCTCCATTTCTTCCTATGTCTAATCAACAAATGAATAAACAAACAAATAAATAAAATAAAATAAATTTTGAAACCTCTGAGTGGGGCCTGTGAGATAGCTCACCTGGAGGGCACCTGTGTTACCATGCACACAAACCAGGTTCAAGCCTTCAGTGTACTCCACAGGAAGGGTCACTATGGGGGGTCGGGTGGTAGCATACATGGCACAAAGTACAAGGGCCAGCATAAGGATCCCAGTTCAGGCCCCTGGCTCCCCACCTACGGGGGGTCGCTTTACAAGTGGTGAAGCAGGTCTGCAGGTGTCTATCTTTCTCTCACCCTCTCTGTCTTCCCCTCCTCTCTCCATTTCTCTCTGTCCTATCCAACAACAACGACTACAACAAGGGTAACAACAAGGGCAACAAAATAGGAAAAATGGCCCCCAGCAGCAGCAGATTTGTATACAGTGCAGGCACCGAGCCCCAGTGATAACCCTGAAGGCAAAAAATAAATAAATAAAAAATAAGAAGGGTCACTATGGCACTGGGGGAAGCTTCAATGCTGTGGTGTGTCTATCTCTATCTCTGTCTTTGTCTGAAAAAAGTCAACCTGGAATGTGGAAAAAGGGACTCTGTTACACTGTGGATGAGAATGCAAACTGGTGCAGTTCCTGTGGAAAACAGTCTAGAGAGTCCTTATGGAAATACCCAAGGATCTAACAATACCACTCCTAGGCATGCAACACTCCAGAGATATGTAAACACTAATTCAAAAGGACATATGCACCCCTATATTCATAGCTGCATTAGTCACAATAGCCGAAGAGTGGAAGCAGTCTAAATGTCCATCGACAGATGACTGGCTAAAGAAGTTATGAGACATGTATCTTTTTTTTAAGTATTTATTTATTCATGAGAAAGATAGGAGGAGAGAAAGAACCAGACATCACTCTGGTACATGTGCTGCTGGGGATTGAACTTGAGACCTCATGGTTGAGAATCCAGTGCTTTATCCACTGTGCCACCTCCTGGACCACATGGGACATATATATTCTATGGAATAAAAGTGCACAATAATATGCAATGAGTCAGTAAATGAAGCAAGAAAGTATAAAGAACTGAAAAGACAAAGTACCTAATGAAACAGTTTCTATTTAGACCTAAATACCCTCCTCACCTACCTCCTATTACTATTCTTTTTCTTCTAGCGTTTGCCCTTCTTCCGTAGCCAGTCAACAGTGTCAGGTTGAAAGCTGTCAGGAGCTGCTTGTTGCTGGCTTTGAAAGTGACTGGAATCCATGTGGATTCAGTCGGCTAGGAAGGATCGTCAGTTTCCCCAATGAATGGGTACTCACGGGATGCACCTCGAGAAGGTCGATCCAATGCATCCCTCCTATTACTTCTTCTTCTAGCGTTTGCCCTTCTTCCGTAGCCAGTCAACAGCATCAGGTTGAGCCTGATGTAAAGTTTCGAGACCTCCTTTGAATCTGGAGAGGTGGCAGTCGTTGACTATGTGGGTCATAGTCTGTCTGTAGCCGCAGGGGCAGTTTGGGTCGTCTCTGGCTCCCCAGCGATGGAACATAGCGGCGCACTGGCCTCCTATTACTATAAGGCCATCATAATCAAAACAGCCTGGTGGGGCCAGAATGTGGCACACCTGGTTAAGCGCACGCATTACAGCGCACAAGGACCGGGATTCAAGGCCCTGGTTCCCACCTGCAGGGGGAAAGTTTCACGAGTGGTGAAGCTGGGCTGCAGGTGCCTCTCTGTCTCTCTCCCTCTCTTTCTCCCCCTCTCTTCTCAATTTCTCTCTGTCTCTATCCAGTAATAAATAAATATTTTTAAAAAAACAGTCTGGTACAGGAACAAAAATAGGTACACAGATCAGTGGAACAAAACCGAAAGCCCAAAACTAAACGCCCACACCTATAGACATATAATTTTTTATAAAGGGACCCAAATTAATAAATGGAGGACGGAGGCTCTCTTTAATAAATGGTGCTGGGTAAACTGGGTTGAAACACGCAAAAGAATGAAACTGAACCACTTTATCTCACCAGAAACAAAAGTCAACTCCAAATGGATCAAGGACCTGGATGTTAGACCAGAAACTATCAAATACTTAGAGGAAAACATTGGTGGAACACTTTGTCCACCTAAACCTCAAGGGCATCTTTGATGATACAAACCCAACTGCAAGGAAGACTAAAACAAAAATAAATCAATGGGACTACATCAGATTGAAGAGTTTCTGCACAGCAAAAGAAACCATCACCCAAACAAAGAGATACCTCACAGAATGGGAGAAGATCTTCACATACTATATATCAGGCAAGAGACTAATAACCAAAACATATAAAGAGCTCATCAAACTTAGCAATAAAAAAACAAATGATCCCATCCAAAAATGGGCAGAGGAGAGATCCAAAAGGCTAACAAACACATGAAAAATTGTTCCAGGTCACTGATTGTCAGAAAAATGCAAAAAAAAAAAAAAAAAGACAACGTTGAGAATGTGAGAATGTGAGAATGTCATACATCAAAAAGAAATCTTCATAGCTCCACAGGTAGAGAGCACAAATTACCACAGAAGAAGGAACCAGGTTTGAGACAAGGAGCACCTTAAAGCTTCATGAGCAGTAGAGTGGTGCTGTGGTATCTCTTATCTCTATTTCTCCTCTGTCTCTTTAAGGTGGAGGGAGGCTGTACACACCTAGTTAGCACAGACATCACCATGCTCGAGGACCCAGGTTCAAACCCCCGGTCCCTACCTTCTCGGGGGAAGCTTCAGGGGCAGGGATGCGGGTGCCTCTCTTGGCGTTATCTGGTCAGGAAACACTGCTAGGAACTCCCCCTCCCCCAGACACTCTTGCATATCCAGGCTCTTCCTGGGCACCAGCTATGGCAGCATTCTTGCTGTTGCTACCACCAGCAGACCCCTGGCAGTTCTTCGGTGCCTAGTGGACTTGGTCGGTCCCACTGCCGCAGCCCTGCTGGTGGCAGTTTTTTGCACACAGCCTGTTGGGTACTCTGACCACCAGCCCTGTGCAGCCACATTCTTCCCCATTCTCTGCTCTGGTGTGTGTGAGACCTCTGTCTCTCTCCTTTGCTCCATGACTCAACACCTCTGCTATGTGGTTTATGGGTCTTTTTCTTGTGCTTCCCCCACACTTCCTCTCCTGGCCACTAATAACCATGTTTGGGGTTCGTGTCCTCTGCCACATAATTGCTTGCATCTTTTCACCCACAATGACCACTTTTTATTTACTGCCCATAACCATCACAATTTCTTTCTCTTTTTTTTAATACTACTTATAGCCTGGGGTGGGGATGGGGAGGTAGGCTGATTCAGTTTCAGCTGGTAGGCAGCTGCCCAGCCCAGGCTCCCCACAGGGAGGCCATGTCAAAAAGAATCCACACTGGGCCAGAAGATTACATAACAGATTTCCCTGCCCCCCCAACCACTTCACTTTTATTTCTTAAATACAATATGTGAGGTTTATTTATTATTTATATTTGATAAAGACAGAGGTTGAAAATGAAAGATCCTTATTTATTTATTTAGGATAAAGATAGAAGAGGGCGGCCAGGTGGCAGCACACCTGGTTGAGCACACATTACAATGTGCAAGGGCCTGGGTTCAAGTCCCCAGTCCCTACCTGCAGGGGGGAAAGCTTCACAAGTGGTGAAGCAGCACTTCAGGTGTCTCTCTGTTGCTTTCTATCTCCCCTTCCTCTCAATTTCTGGCTGTCTCTATCAAATAAAGATAATAATTTATAAAAAAGAAGTTAAGAGGGAAGAAAGACAGGGAGGGAGAGGAAGACTTGCAGTAATCATACCAGACTTTCTTGTCTGAGGCTCTGAGGTCCCACCATTCATTCCCCAGAACAACCATAAGGACCATTATGGGGTGCAGAAGGTGGAAGGTCTGGCTTCTGCAATTGCTTCTCTGGTGGACATGGGTATTGGCAGGTCAATCCATACTTCCAGCCTGTTTCTATCTTTCCCTAATGGAGTAGGGGTCTGGGGAGGTGGGGTTCCAGGACACATTGGTGAGGTCATCTGCTCAAGAAAGTCAGGATGGAATCCTAGTAGCATTGCAACTTAGGGGCACCTACTCTTGACAAAAACTGAAGGCTTTATCCCTGGTGCTCCCAGCATTCAATTTTTAAATTTTTTTTTTTGCCTCCAGGGTTATTGCTGGAGCTCGGTGGCTGTACTATGAATCTACTGCTCCTGGAGGCCATTTTTCCCTTTTGTTGCCCTTGTTGTCTATCATTGTTGTTAATATTATTGTTGTCATTGTTGTTGGATAGGACAGAGAGAAATTGAGAGAGGAGGAGAAGACAGAGAGGGGGAGAGAAAGATAAACACCTACAGATCTGCTTCACTGTTTGTGAATTGACTCCCCTGAAGGTGGGGAGCCGGGGGCTCGAACCGGGGTCCTTGTGCTTTGCGCAATGTGCGCTTAACCTGCTGCGCTACCGCCCGGCCCCCACTCCCAGCATTCTTATTAGAGCGTTCACAACCACCATTCTGCACAGGGTAGTTTAAAAAGAGAGAGACCCAGAGTACATCCTAGAATGTGAGCCTCTTAAGCCTCACTTCCCAGGATGTGAGACTTGGAAAAATTCTCACCTAAAGGTCAGTGTGGTGAGATGCCATTTGTAGGAGATACCTCGAGTGATCACAGTTACAGGAAAATGGTGTCTTGGGGAGTGATTTATTTATTTATTTATTTATTATTTATTTATTTAAACAAGGAAACATTGACAAACCATAGGATAAGAGGGGTACAACTCCACAAAATTCCCACCACCAGATCTCCGTATCCCATCCTCTCCCCTGATAGCTTTCCTATTCTTTATCCCTCTGGGAGTATAGACCCAAGGTCACTGTGGGATGCAGAAGGTGGAAGGTCTGGCTTCTCTAACTGCTTCCCTGCTGAACATGGGTGTTGACTGGTTGATCCATACTGCCAGCCTGTCTCACTCTTTCCCTAGTGGGGTGGGGTGGGCTCTGGGAAGTAGAACTCCAGGACACATTGGTGGGGTTTGTCTGTTGGAATCAGGGAAGTCTGGTTGGCATCCTGATAGCATTTGGAACCTGATGGCTGAAAAGAGAGTTAACATACAAAGCTAAACAAGTTGTTGACTAATCATGAACCTAAAGGCTGGAGTAGTGCAGATGAAGAGTTGAGGGGGTCTCCACTTTGTAGATAGCTAGTAGGCATATTTTAGTTATACTCCAAAGGGCTGGTGGCTATACTAGTTTTTTTTTTTTTTCCCCTGAGCCTGACATCTGATATGCAGGTGGATCCAAGTTATTGTCTGGGGAGATGATGTCATGGCTGCATAAAGGACCAGAAAGCTGGATCAAGGAAGAGAGTAGCTCCCTAATATGGGAAAGGGGTATAAATATTGTTGACTGTAAATCCCATCTATTTGTTTTAGTCTGGGGCCCATATGTAGTTGAGGAGCCTATGTGACCACTGCATCCTTGTAGATCTGAGCTCATATTCTGTGGTCATGAGTAAGAACATTTCAAGCTGCCCTGGTATTGAACCATCTTCCTCAGGTGTAGCATAGAGTAAGTTGCCCATCCTTCCTTTGGAGGATGGCACCTTCTATACTGTTGTTGATCCAAGTTGTGGGCAAGGTCCTATGTGGGGCCCACAAAGGGGTCTATTTTGTTGTTCCTAATAGAGATCACAAGGTGAGAGGGATTTGAGGTCTAGGCCCATCATGTCTGTTCGGGAATCTCAGGACTCTCTGGCTAGGGCCCCAGCTGATGGGGTGGCCTGATAGTGACTAAAGAGTCATCATTAAAGTATGCCGATCTCTTTCCCTTATTCAGCTTTTGCAGTCCTTTCTTTGCTAAGGTTAGCTTTGAAGTGAGTGATATAACTGTAATAGGAAGTAGGTGAGAAGGGTATTTAAGTCTAATTAGATACTATTTCTTTAGGAACTGTATACTGAATCACTGCAGACTATTGTGTACTTTTGCTTTCAGGTATATATTTTGCCCTAATTTATGGATACATGTGGACATATGCACTATCTCATGGGACCTGGTCTATATCTAGGAATATAGGATGATCCCACTCATAAACAGAAGTTGAGAAAGAAGAACAGAAAGGGAAACTAAAAGCAGGATTTGACTGAATTTGGAGTAGGGCACCAAAGTAAAAACCCTGGGGTGAGGGTGGATGTGAGGCTTCCCAGGCAGTGAGGGGGCGGGGGAGCAGTGGATGGAATGGGACACAGTCTTTTGGTGGTGGGAATGGTGTTTATGTACACTCCCATTAATTTGTAGTCATATAAATCACTATTTAATTAATATGAGAGGGGAAAAATTGATTGTATGTCTCAAACTTTTTAAAGCACAGACTGAGTCTTTTTAATACATAGGCTGAGTTTTTGATATATTGACTCTCTCAAAAGCCTAGATCAGGGAGAACAGAAGCAACCGGTGGCACAGCTATATACAAATAATGTCAAAGAACATAAATTATGGTGATGTTATGCATACAACAAATCCTAACAAAGGGATTTTTCAAAGTTAACCCAATTACCAAATAATGTATGTGATTATAGCAATAATTATCTATTGTCTTCTTAACCCTAAAATAGCAGGAACCTCCCACTTCCTCAATAGAGCCTATATTTCCCCCAGTCCTGGAACCTCTTGGGTGGGGCTCACTTTCCTGCAAGCTTCTCTCAATTCATACCAAATGATACTGCATCTGCTGATCCCAACCTAATCAATGCAACGAGTACCACCTCAGCATGCTTCACTTCAGACTGTGTCCAGAGACGTCAGGCGTGGATGTCAACCCTTCACCCTTATTACTTGGGTGAGACCTTTCCTTTCATAGTATTCTCTAATTCCATTCCAGGTGGGGAGTGAGTGTTTATTGAACATAGAATTTCATCTGCAAAGAGAACATCTGAGGGTGAGGGGTGGTGAAGATTTCATAGCCGTGGGACAGCACTGAGTGCCACAGAACACCACAGTGTGGAGTGGTTGTGACAGGAAGTGATGCATAATTTGCAAAGTTTTCAGAAGACTGAGTGCACGTTACCATGCATGAAGATTTGGGTTCAAGTAACTAGTTCCCCACCTGCAGGGCAGAAGCCTCACAAGCAGTGGAAAGAAAGGAAAAAAAGAGAGATTGAAATATAAAAAAAAAAAAGAGTAAAGAGAGTAAGGGAGGAAGGAAGGAAGGGAGGTGAGGGGGAGAAAGAAGAAATTCTCACTTAACTAAGAAAAAAAAAGGGGGAGCTGGGCGGTAGCTCAGTGGGTGTGAAGCGCAAAGACCAATGTAAGGATCCTGATAGGAGCCCTGGCTCCCCCACCTGCAGAGGACTCACTTCACAGGTAGTAAGCAGATCTGCAGGTGTCTATCTTTCTCTCCCACTCTCTGTCTTCCCCTCCTCTCTTCATTTCTCTCTGTCCTATCTAACAATGACATCAATAACAACAATAACAACAACAAAAAAAAACAAGGTCAACAAAAGGGAAAATAAATAAATATAAAAAAAATTTAAAAAAGAGGGCTTGGGTGGTAGCACACCAGGTTAAGCTTTCATAATGCAAAGCACAAGGACCAGTGCAAGGAATCCAATCCGAGCCCTCAGCTCCCCACCTACAGGGCAGGCCACTTAGCAAGTCATGAAGCAGGTCTGCAGGTGTCTTTCTCTCCCCCTCTGTCTTTCCCTCCTCTCTCAATTTTTCTGTTTATTCAACAACAACAGCAGTAACAATAACAATAATAGTAACAACAACAATGGTATAAAGATGGCTACCAGGAGCAGTGGATTCATAGTGCAGGTACTGAGCTCCAGCAATAAACCTGGAGGGAGGGAAAACAAACAAACAAACAAAAACTCAACCCAAAATTTGGGTGAGAATATGGTTGGAATATTCACCAGAATTGCAAAGGGTCATAAATAGGAAAAAAATGCTCCAGGTCATTGATTGTTAGAGAAATGCAAATAAAGATGACAATGAGATACCATTTCACTCCTGTGAGAATGTCATACATCAGGAAAGACAGAAACAATAAATGTTGGAGAGGTTGTGGACCTAACCAGTATTACAGTGAACTGCTGACATCTTTCAGTATAATTCCATTGCTGAAATTCTCAACTGGGTTTTATGGACATGTCTCGGGTAATTTAGAAGACTGTGGAGATTCTCATACTATTGTTAAACTCAAGACGACTGAGAGATTAATATAAGTATACAGACTGTATTGAATACCAAATTGAAGGCAATATCTTCTTAGGTTATAATGAAACAAACAAATAACAAAAACAAACAAAAACACCAAGAAAATGCAGACAACAGTTTGGGCCCTTTAGCAGTGGCAGCAATAAAGAAAAGATCATTGCTTTATGTGACTTTGGGATAATCTGTTGTTCTGTGCTTGTGTAAGGTTTTGCAGAATGCTGAAAAGTACAGGCAGTTGCACTGGTCACAAAGGACAAAGGAAAAGTCTAAGTGAGCCAAGAGCATCGGCCAGCATGGTGGTGGAGAAGCAGGTGTGTGTATGTGTGTGTGTAGGGGAGGGAGGAGTGTTAATCACTTATCTCATGGAAACCAGTGTTTCCCACATGTTGCCCAGATGATGGAATATAGTGATACTTACAAACAACACACTTTTCCAGGAAGTTTAAAATCTTCTATCAAAATACAGTGATAGGGTTGGGGAGATAGCAAAATGGCAATTCAAGCTCTTAGGTCGCAGGTTCAATCCCCAGCAGTACGATCAGCCAGAGCTGAGCAGTGCTCTGGGATAAATAAATAAATAAATAAATATTCAAGGATAGTCTTCCCAAAAGACTATAAAGTCTTCCTTAATGCAGGAAAGAGGAAAAAAAAATTGGGCTCCAGGTGGTGGCGTACCTGGTTAAGCACACACATTACAGTGCAGAAGGTTCCAGATTCAAGCCCCTAGTCCCCCACCTGCAGGGAGAAGTTTCATAAGTGGTGAAGCAGGGCTGGATGTCTCTCTGTTTCTCTCCCTCTCTCTCTCCTCCACCCCTCTCAACTTCTGTCTCTACCCAATAATAAATAAATAAAATAAAAAGATTAAAAAAAATTTTTTGAAGTCATGACATATTTAAAAAAATTGAAGAAAAACTTGGACTTTCATAGTATCAGGAAAGTTATGGGAGCTCCAGTGGCACAATCGGTTAGTGCGCGGTACTTATACAGGAAAGTCATGTCCTCTTATCAGGCCATCTTCTCCAGAAGAACACCTGAGGCTGGGTAGTGAAGCATCTGGCTAAGCACACGTTATAGTGTGCAACGACCCAGGTTCAAACCCCGGCCCCCACATTCAGTGAGAAAGCTTTATGAGCGATGAAGTGGTATGCAGGTATTTCTCTGTCTCTGTCCCTCTCTATATTCCCCCTTCCCTCTCAATTTCACTGTCTTTATCCAATAAATAAAAATTTTAAGTCTCAAAAAAAACAAAACACCTTGCTGACTGCCAACATGAATGCTTATAAAAGAGTTGGCAGGTGTATTGCACCAAAGTAAAAGACTCTGGGGTGAGGGTTTCAGGTCCTGGAACATGATGGCAGAGGAGAACCTAGTGGGGGTTGTACTGTTATGTGGAAAACTGGGAAATGTTACACATGTACAAACTACTGTATTTACTGTCGACTATAAACCATTAATCTCCCAATAAAGTTTTTTTTAAAAAGAGGGCTGGCAGGTGGCTTACCCAGTGTTTGATCCCTGTTTGAGACCCCACCTACCACATGGAAGCACCTGCAGGGGTGGGGAGCTGCATGAATGGAGGAGCAGTGCTCCTGAGTGGGGACTCATGAACCACTCACACAGACAACAAGAGTGGGAAACTGAACTGCCTGCCTCCCACCAGCAATCATTTCCTTACCAGGCATATGAATAAGAATAACAGATATCATTAATAAGGATGTCATACTATGAATAATAAGAATATCCGATATCATTATGTTGGGGAGACAGCATAATGGTTCTGCAAAAGACTCCCTGAGGCTCTGAGACCCCAGGTTTAATCTCCAGCACCACCATAAACCAAAGCTCAGTAGTACTTTGATAAAAAAAAAAAAAAAGAAAGAAAAAAGAGAAAAAATAAATATACAGTAAGCATGAAAGGCAGTGAGATAGCATAATGGTGAGGTAAAAGGTGTTCATATATAAGGCTCTGAAGTCCCAAGTTCAGTTCCAAGCACCACCATAAGCCAGAGCTGAGGAGTGCTCCGGTTTCTGTCTCTGTCTTCCTCTGTATCTTTGCCCTCCTCTCTATCATTAAAAAGAAAATAAATGAGATATTTTTAAAAAAGAATACCAGATATCAATTTTATTCACAATATTGTTTTTAAAAAAACGTATTACAAAACTCTTTGTAGAAGAACACAAATGTACACATCTATAATTCCAGTATGCAAAACAGTCATGAAATGGAAATTGATTCAAGCTGACTACTCAAAACAAGGATGGCTAGTTCTCCTTATCTTACCTCTATTGTATTGCTTTCACACTAGCATAGACAATAGTGCTTAACCTAGGTGGCTATAGCATTAGCACCACACCTAAAGGAGAAACAAAAATCTCTATCTGAACAAATAAATTCCATGTACACAAACCTATGAAACCCAAGACTTCTTGTGTGTGCTTCCTGAAGTCTTGACTTTTTCTGGTTGAGTTGCCACTGTGTTAAGACATCTTGATCACAAGCATTCCTGATAATTTGAGTGCTGATGGGTATTCCAACACTAAGAAATGCCAACTTTATTTTTTTCTCCAAGTGCTGACAAATGGTAGTCACATTTCTGTAGCCAGTGTGGTGGTTTTAAAATGGCTTCATCTTGACAAAAGTAAGCCAGAATTTCTCCAATGCAGTATCAGGCACACTTCTTCATCTTGAAATATCTTTATTGATCAAAAGAGATGTTTTGGGGTTTCTTGGCCAAAGTCTCATCCCCATCAACCTAGTTCTCCAGCAAGGGTTGTCCTTGACACTGATGAGGGCTCTACATATGGAAAATGTATCAGGGTTATAAGAAAGAGCACAACCATGGCCTATTGTGATCATCTCTGCTATAATCCAAATGATCAGACTGCAAACAGTGGCACCCATATGTGAACTACAGTGAAGCCACTCAAGGAAACTCAATTTACATTTTTACAGACATACTGTGGTCAAAACCTAAGTATTTTAAATGAATTTCCTATAAACTATGCTCACATGAGTTGTTGAGTAGTGATGCTTAAGAACTATTGGTTTCAAGTACAGCAAAGGAAAACCTAAGGTGGAACTTGGACTGGGTTGGTGTGTTGCAACAAAGAAAAGGACTCTGGGGAAGGAGGGAAGAGAGGGGCTAAAAGAGGGCATTGGTGTTGGGCATTATGCCAGCTCCCCTGCATGCTGTGGTCTATTTACATAATCATTGTTTTGCCTGAGACTTGCCCTGCCTGCAGGGTATTGGTTAATCCCACTGGTTAGAACCTTCGCAACAGCTGCTATGGAAGCTTTCTACCTTCCCAGAGTACCTTGTTTTCTCCACCCTCTTTCCTAGCCAATCCCATTCCTGACTTGCCACTTCCGTTTTTACCCTATAAAGCCCACTGCTGTCCCTGGTTTCATCCTTTTTTCTCTTCCATGTCCCGACCTGGAGAAGACCTGGGGAAGGGCTGGCATGCATAGTGGAACCATTTTGCTAGCTCCATGTGGCCTAAACCCACTGTCCTCACACCCGACCCTGGGACACCCACATGAATAAGATTTGAGGTCCTGCTCCACCACTAGTTCCTGGTCTCTTTTCTCTCCGGAAATGGTAGCCTGGCACACTGGGGTGGGAAAGGTCCTAAGTTGGGGGTGAGAGTGTTTTGCAGACATCTATCATGGGGAGATGAGAGGTTGTATCTATGTACAGTTGTACTGTAAACCATTAATCCTCCAATAAGGGGTGTGTGTGTGTGTGTGTGTATGTAACCACTACAGTTTAGGGTCAACTTGAATAGTGCACTGTTTTGCCATATGTGTGACATGAGTTCAAGCCTGGCCCCCAGTGCACTAGAAGAAGCTTTGGTACTGTGGTGTGTCTCTCTTTTTAAAAAAAGATTCATATTTTCTTAAAAAAGAAAATAAGTCCTTAATTATAGCTGAAACTAGGTTGACACTTAAAAGGAGTTGAGGTCAGCACAAACTTGGGCCAGTTTAACACACTGTAACCTGAAACTTCAAAGGAGGAATTCCAGCCATGAGGACTGGGCTCATTTGATTTCACTAACATCCCTTGCAAGGGAAAAAAACACGTGGTAATAAGTGAAAAGTTGAAAAAAAAAGTCTTAGGAAAGATATATTTTAAATATAGGTAAGACTGATTTGGGCAGGGCAGTTCTGAAGCACAAATCCCAGTGTATTCCAAACACATGGCTGTTTCAATATCTATTTCTTTAAGTTCAAAGGTGACAAAGCTACTAGTAGTTCAAAGACAAAGGCCAAATCAGATGATGTAGGTTTCAGCAGAGAAGACAAGAATTCTGCTCAATTTCTCTGCAGGGCATAAAGGCTCAGGACAAATGGGCCATCTCCAAGTGCATGGCTGAATTTGGTTCATTCAGGTTTTCCCTCTGGAGATAAACCCTAGTGTGCAAATAGCAAGGTGGTAAGGTAAGGGGTGAAGTGCCTTCATAGAAAACCCACACTTCACCCAGCATCACCTGACTAAGGTAGGAGATCATGTGATAACTAAGTTTCACTATGGTAGCTGCAGGTGGTTCAAGCCACAAATTGCACATATTCTTCTGGTCCTAATATGCCATATAGTCTTCTAAGATGGCTCACAGGTGTAAGATTTCAGTAGGAAGGGGCCCTGACATCTTGTCATTCCTAAAGTCATTAGTATATGGTACTATACAAGTAAAAGATTATATTCTTTATAAAGAAAGCCTTCTAGAATAGAAACATTCTGGATCATCTAAAGCTCAGTCGCAGGGACAAAAGACTGTCATCTAGCTATCACAGAAATACACTCACTTTTGTCCCCAGGATATGTGTACACAGTGATGTGTTTTAAGCTCAGGGTGATATGTGACTATTTCCCAGCTGCCTTCCCTAACTCAGATCCCTCTTACTGCCTGCCCCTGGAGGGTGTCATGAATCTGGCTGATGACAGACATGTCATCATGGAAGAGACTTTTTCTCAACTGACCCATCTTTCTTTTGGGAGTTAGGGAGGGCCACAGGAAGTCTGAAGTTAGCCCTTACCTTCTGAACTTAAATGATAAACACACACACACACACACACACACACACACACACACACACACACACACACACACACACAGCCTTTGCCAAACAGAACTTTGGAACTCACTCCCCATAAAACTAAAGGAGTGAATCTGCCATTGACCTTGTAGTAAGGTAACCAGCTCATGTAAAGAGCTGCTAGAAAGAAGGGGTGGGTGGGTGTGTCCTGAGCCTGCAGACCTGTGCAATCTTGGGGAAATCCATGCATTTCCGCAGCTGGTTCTACGCCCATTACTTGGTAGGCTGCACACTCCCCTCATGAGTCTTGGAGGGCAGGCTCATGACAGAGAAGCTTCAAATCCAACAAAGACAAAACAAGTGTCTGGAGCCTGCCTGGCAGTCCTTGAGTTTTCAGCTTCTGTTGGTCTGGCTCAGAAGCAACTGGTGGAAAGGCTGAAAATTCCATCAATTTGGTTCAGGTTTGCTTCTTCCCCAGCAGCCATGCAAAATCCAAGCTGTACTGTTTGTAAGCCCAAGCGGAGTGGCAAGGTCTCCACCAGATCCCACACATCCTCTTCTGCTACAGAGAAGCAAGTCCTTTATGCTTCCTAAAAGAGCAAGGGGAAGAAGGCTTTAAATACATTCCTTCCACATGAATGCTGTCAGCATTTAGTGACAAGGAAAAAAAATCACTGTACATAACTGTACAGGACTAGGTATAACTTTAATAACTCATGAGCAATGAGTTCATTCGATGGTGTTCAAATATTCGGGCACCTGTATGCTTTGAGAATAAAATATTACCTGAAAACTCACAGTCACTCAGGACTGGCACATAGGACTTTTAACAAAGGGTAATGTGGTGGAGGCTGGGTGGTGGTGCACCAGGTTAAGTGTACATAGTACTAAGGGCAAGGACTGGCATAAGGATCCCAGTTTGAGTCCCCGGCACCCCACCTGCAGGTGTGTTGCTTCATAAGTGGTGAAGCGGTTCTGCAGGTGTCTCTCTCTCTCTCTCTCTCAATCTTACTCTCCTCTCTCAATTTCTCTCTGTGTCCTATCTAACAACAACAGCAACTAAAAAAATAAAAGGAAAAAATGGCACCAAGCCTCACTGATAACCCTGGAACCCAAAAACCAACCAACCAAACAAACAGAAAAGGGTAATGTAACCGTATAAAAGTGTTAATCACAATCAGTCCTTTCGCTGAATTTTCAACTTCATCCCAACAGGGAAGGTGCTTTTGTGTGCCATACTCCTTTTAATCATCTAGAGATACAGAGTTCAGGGACCTTTAATCCCTTCTCTGGAAGAACCAAGGGTGCAGCTCTCAGTCTTGGAGTTTAAAACTTCTCTTAAATTATTGGAGGAAGTTTGAGATTACGATTCCCTCTTGTCATAATTTCCCTGGAATAGGGACACTCTTCCTAGAACAGAGATATTCAGTCAAGTAATATTCTTTGGTGGTTCTTTTGCCATAAATGAGAAGTAACCTCTCTTTGGAGAGGACAGCCTTGATGTATGCAGTGACCTGCCGTTCACGTGTTCACCCTTCAGTTGGCATGTTAGATACAAACATTTTTCTAGGTCTTAAGGAGATTATTTAGAAATAGTAGTTTCTAAAGTGTTCTCAGAAAGGGGGCCGAGCAATGGTGCACTTAACTGAGCACATATGCTACCATGAGCAAGGACCCAGGTTTGAGACCCTGGTCTCCACCTACAGGTGTAAGCTTCACAAGTGGTGAAGCATGGCTACAAGGTCTCTGTCTTTCTCCCTTTCTATCCCCTCAATTTCTCTCTGTCCTATCAAAATATAAAAAAATAATAAAGCAAAAATATTTTTAATAATGGGGATTTTATTAATTATGCTGATCAACTCATATGGCAGAAACCACTTTAATGCTACTTCAGAAAAAAAAAGATAGCCAAAAAATAAACAATAACAATTTTAACAGATGAGAAACTAGGGCCCAGTCTTCCCATTTCTATTCTATCTTTTTAAAAAATATTTATTTATTTTATTTTCATTTCTGTTGCCCTTGTTTTTTTATTGTTGTTACAGTTGGTATTGTTGTTGTTGATGTCATCATTGTTGGAAAGTACAGAGAGGAATGGAGAGAGGAAGGGAAGACAGAGGGGGAGAGAAAGACAGACACCTGCAGACTTGCTTCACTGCCTGTGAAGCGACTCCCCTGAAGGTGGGAGCCAAGGGCTCGAACAGGATCCTTCCACCAGTCCTTGCGCTTTGTGCCACGTGCATTTAACCCACTGTGATACCTCCCGACTCTCTTTCTATTCTATCTTTCCTTCAGTATTGTCAAGTAGACAATGAAAATGTCAGTTAAAGACTGACCCCAAGTTGTCCAAGAGGTGGTGCAATGGATAAAGTGTTGAGTTCTCAAGCATGAGCCCCTGATTCAATCCTGGGCAGTATAGGTACCAGAGTGATGCTCCAGTTCTCCTGTTCTCTCTCACAAATAAAATAAAGTCTTAAACAAAACAGACAGTAACCAAAACATCTTTTCCTATAAGCAACAAATTGGCTTCATTCTCCCAGATAGTTTAGCAAAGGAACACTGGTTCCTTCTCAGGAGACAGATGTGCATATCTTTGAGTCATGTCCTCACTTGGTGACACAACTAGTAGAGCCTTTATGTTACAATGTGCAAGGACTGGATACAAAACTGTGTGGTATGGAACTATACATTGTAATCTTATAATCTTGTAACCTATTATTAATAAAAAATAAATAAATAAAACAATATTCAAGGACTCGGGTTCAACCCCACAATCCGCACCTGCAGAAGGAAAGCTTTCATGGATGCTGAAGCAGTGTGGCAGGTGTGTCTCTCACCCCATATGTCTCAATTCCCACTCAATTTCTCTGTTCCTATGCAATAAATAATAAATATTTTTTTTAAAAAAAAATTGAGTCATACAGAGTAAGAAAGACTCTCACACCTATTTTCTTTATCCTGAACTATGATTATCATCATGAGAGTCTGGGTTGTTTTAAACTGCCTGTGTGGAAACATAGTTTTGGAAAACAAATGCATCCAACGTTAGCCAAACCTCTGAACTTCACACAGAGGAAAGGCAAAAATACCCTTGTGTATTTCACAGTATCAAAGCGGTGCATTAGATCACTCTAAAGGGGGAGAATGTTCTGGTTATCTGCCCTTTAATGTCTCTCGAGCAGAAATATTGTGCTTTCCTGAATTATGGATGAATGAACTCATGCTAGAAACCATGTTAACAAAACATGAGCCAGAAGAATGAGAGACTTTTGTTTTGATTCACCATTATAAACTGTTGCTATCTCGCTCTTTATTAGAAGTGCATACATTGTGGCTACTTCCTGTTTTAAATATTTTGAAAACTAAGGTTCATTTACTAAATTTGATATGTTCAATAAAGTGAAGAGAGTTTTTTTCAGACTCGAGATAAAGACCATTTCTTCAGGTGCACTCACAATATTTGCTATTTTTAATTATAGAGAGAAATTGCAAATGAATTATATTTTAACTATCTTCTGAATTCAGAATGTCATAAGTTTACTGAAATTACCCAATTGTTAGACAACATCTGTTGGAAAACTATATATAAAAACTCTCACTAATAAACTATTCTGTATAACCTGAAAATAGCATTTTCTCACTGATGTGCTATATCTTATTTTTTCATAATAATTTGAGTTAAAAGTAACTTTTTGTAGATCACAAACTACTTCTCTAGGAAGTAATGCCCCTATACACCAATCTTAAATACAACTCAATGTTTCTAAGGCTTTTACAAGTCTATAGTCATGATAACAGCACTTTTCAACCCTACCCATCCCCAATAACATAAATCAAAAACAAGTTGAGAATGAATTGGTTCCATGTGGCTATGTACTTCTGAGGTTTCAGTACATAGTCTTAGAAGTGATACCATGGGAACAAACTACAATACACACAGACAGCACTGGGGAGCACCACGACTGGTAGAAAAAAGCTGTGGTATCTATTCTTTCTTCCCATCCCCTTCTCTCTCTAAAATAAAGAATAAAAACATTGGCATTAGGAGGTCATTCAACATCGATATCGTGTGTGTGCAAGGCCCCAAGTTCACTCCATAGCACTACATTTAAAAAAAAAATCAGGGTATCTGAGAAGTTATGCATCATTTCATCAGACTCCTCCACATTTAGGCCAGCAATAGGGTCCCATTCCCTCGGGCCCACCACACATTGATTCTGCACTGGAAGCCACCAACTTACCTGGAATGACATGTGAGTGGCTAGGTTAGGGACATCACTTCTCTCTTGGTCTCTCTGGCTCCAAGTAGCCAGGGCATCCTGAGACAGCGCTGGCTCTGTTTGTGAGTTGGCAGGTTGAGAGAAACTAGCAGTTTCTGGAAAGTTCTCAGAATGAGCTTGGGTCAGAATGCCTCCACCACTAGCCTGATCCTGAGGACCACTGGAGTCCAGGGACACTGAACTTTTGCTTGCTGGGTTGAGCGAATACAAGTCTTCTCCTGTGAGCTCAGGGTAGGAGTTGCATGATGAGGTGTCATCACAACAAGTGGGGTTTTGCATCAGAGGCCAGGCGTCTGAGAACTCACCGCAGACAGACTGTGACAGGGACCCAAAGAAAGCTGGTGAGCCCGTGTCCCCTGCTGGACCTGTACTTCTGGACATATAGGAAAAAACAGCAGTGAGTCTCGAGGGGTGAGAAACCACAGAGCTGCCTCCCAGCTCTATTCTTAAGCACTGTCTGTCTCTGTCTCTCTCTCTCTCTCACTCATTTAATTTCCTTTATTGAGGAATGGTTTACAGCTGAGAGTAAAATACAACAGTTTGTACATGCATAATATTTTCTAGTTTTCCACATTATAATTCAACCCCCACTAGGTCCTCCTCTGCCATCATGTTCCAGGACCCGAAGCCTCCTCTCCAGCCCCAGTGTCTTTTACTTTGGTGTAATACACCAACTCCAGTCCAAGTTCTGCTTAGTGTTTTCTCTTCCGATCTTGTTTTTCAACTTCTATCTATGAATGAGATCATCCCATATTCATCCTTTTGTTTCTGGCTTATCTCATTTAACATGATTTCTTTAAGCTCCATCCAGGATGGGGTAAAGAAGGTGAATTCACCATTTTTAATAACTGAGTAGTATTTCATTGTGTATATATACCAAAGCTTACTCAGCCACTCATCTGTTGTTGGACATCTGGGTTGCTTCCAGGGTTTGGCTATTACAAATTGTGCTGCTAGGAACATAGGTGTACACAAATCTTTTTGGATGGGTTTGTCTGGTTCCTTAGAAACCTTATCCCCAGGAGAGAAATAGCAAGGTCATAGGGCAGGTCCACTTCTAAGCCTCTGAGAGTCTCCAGACTGCTCTCCACAGGGTTCTCTCTCTCTTTTTTAAAGGAATAGTGTTTATTAAGAGAGAAGAAAGGAAGGAAGGAAGGAAGAAAGGAATGAAGGAAGGAAGGAAGGAAGAAAGGAAGAAAGAAAGAAAGAAAGAAAGAAAGAAAGAAAGAAAGAAAGAAAGAAAGAAAGAGTATTTCTCTGGCACATTCGATCCTGGGGATTCAATCTTATGCTTAAGAGTCCAACACTTTATCTACTTTTTTCCCCTTTAGCTAGAGACAGAGAGGCAGAGAGAATGAAAGAGACTACAACTACAGCTTCCTTCAATGCAGTGGGGGCTGGATTTGAATCTGGGTCTAGCACAAAGCAAAACAATACACTATCCAAGTGAGCGATTTCACTGGTCCCACCACCTTCCTCTTAAGCTTTCTAACGGAGATGGCACTTTATAAATTCAGGATTCTAGGGCTCTCTGTGATGGTAAACTAACCTCATTATTTAATTGAATCTGTTTGCATCAAAATCAGTGTAAATCACAATCAATCTTTGTGGTCCAGAAGGTGGTGCAGTAGATAAAGCACAGGACTCTCTAGCATGAGCTTCTGAGTTCAAATACTGGCAGCACATGTACCAGAATGATATCTGGTTAAATATGGCCTAATACCTGAGGCTGGCAAATCAGCTCGTCTTCCATATGCATAAGGTTCAGGTTTAAACCGCAATGGAGGAAGTTTCAGTGCTGTTCTCTCTCTCTCTCTCTCTCTCTCTCTCTCTCTCTCTCTCTCTCTCCTCTCTTAAAGTAAATCTACAGATCAGCTACAGCCCCAGTGATGGGAAAAATAAATGATGTCTATGGATGGTGGGTGGTCACAAGTCATAAATAGGACAACAATAAAGCTAGCGGCATATGACATAGAAAAACATGTGCACTGGGTACTAGCAGCCCTGAAAGACTCAGCTATTTCTTGTCAAGAACTGCCCCCTCCCATGTCCAGAAAGCCATCCATAGTACTGAGTGATTGCTGGCCCACAGTATCACTAGGAAACAGGCAGCTGTGGAGAGCATGTGAGGGTCATGAGGAGGAAGACCCGTTACCTCTCCTGAAGTGTGGCCCTGGTGTGCAGCCTACAGCTCCGAGGTAGCCAAGCTGGGTGACAGCTCTCGTCACAACACAGGGATGGGATCAGATGGACAGGCCCTGGAAAAGCCATATCATTACTATCAAGGGGGAGGGGTGGAGTGTATGTGGGGGAACCAGAGTATCACTCTAAGCACTAATATAGGGGACTTGGGCATGCAGATCCAAGCTCTACACTTTGAGCTCTTCCCCCATAATGCATCACACTATCTTCTTTTATTTTGACTTATTTCTTAAAATTATGTTTTTTGGGGGTTGCACCTAGTAAAGCACACACATCACAGTGAGCAAAAACCTGGGTTCATACTACTGTTACCCCCCCTGCAGGGGAGAAGCTTCAAGAGCAGTGACACAGTGCTGCAGGTGTCTCTCTTTTTCTTTCCCTCTCTACCTCCTTACCTCTCTAAATTTCTGTCTGTATGCAAATAAACAACTTAAAGTCTCATTATAAAAGAAATTATGATGTTTTAAAATATTTGCTTTATTTATTCATTTATTAACTGGATAGACAGAGAAATCGAGAGGGAAGGGTAGATAGAGGAGAAGAGAGAGAGAGATACTTGCAGCACTGCTCCACCACTAAGGAAGCTTCCCCTCTGCAAGTAAGCACCTGTGGCATGAACCTGGGCCTTTGTATATTGTAACCTACCTGTATGTTCTATTGGTTGTGGCACTGCCCAGTTCCTTCTTTTTTAGTTATCATTGAGGCTCAGTGCCTACATGATGATGTCACCACTCCCCCTTTTTCTAAAGATTTTATTTATTTATTAATGAAAAGTATAGGAAGAGAGATATCAAGGACCAGACATTATTCTGGTATGTGTGTTGCCAGGTATTGAACTCAGGATCTCAGGCTTGAGAGCCCAGTGCTTTATGCCACATCCTAGACCACCTTCTTTAACTTACACAGAGAAACAGAGAAGTGGGGAGAGAGAAATATACCAGCAGCACTGCTCCACCACTCATGAAGATTCTCCCCTGCAGGTGGGTGCTATGGAAATAGAACAATAAATCTTCCCCAATCTTACAAACTAGATTGAATTTGTGACTTTTGGTGACTCAGACATGAAAGTCTTTTGCATAATCACTATGCTATCTCTTCATCAAGACTTGGAGAAATTATTTACTTATATGTTTATATACATGTTTCCGGGTGTACTGAAACTTTCCATGAGGGTTACAAATATTCAAAAATGAATATATTCTGTTTAGAGAATGAACACTAATGACTGAGGTGCCATTCAAGCAGCACAAACACCCAGCACACCTCTATTGAAATCTCTCTCAAATCAGGCTCCTATCTTGTGAAAGTTGGACATACACTACAAAGAGAAGGCAAAAATGCTCAGTAGGAAAAAAAAACAGTGATGCTACAAAATTCTTATTCTACATGTGAACCAATCTTAGATGGGAGATGAAATCCTTCAGTTTCTCAGAAACAGAGACTAGAGATTTCCCAGACAGTAAGTTAATCCAACTGGGATTCATTTAACTCAAAACAAAGAATGGTGGTAAGAGACAAGTGACACTACTGAATGTTTAATTTCTTTTATTTCTTAAGAATTAGTTTAAATTTCCTTCAAATCACTTTTCTTAAATTTTATTTAGTTCTGTTAGAGACAGAGAGGAAGGTATATATAAAGAGAGACCTGTAGCACTGCTTCACTGCTTGTGAAGCTTTTCCTCTGCAGGTGAGGACCAGGGGCTTGAACGTGTGTCCTTGCTCACTATAATGTGTACTCAACCAAGTGTGCCACCAGCCAGTTCACCACTCCCTACTACTGAATGTTTTCAAAGGTATCAGACAGCTGCACCATCAGGACAGAGAACTTTTTTGGGGGGAGGTGGGGCAGGGAGATGCAGGCTTCTAAGATGAGATTCCACTTAAAGGTAAGATGATAAAACTTTTCTTTATTCATATTTATTTTAGATAGAGGTAGAAAAGCAGAGAGAATGTGAGAGCACAGCACCAAAACTTCCTCAGTGGGGAGGGGGCAGGGCTTGAACCTAGGTCATGCACATGGCAAAGCAATACACTATCCAGATGAGTTATTTCTTGACCCAGAAGTTTTTTTACTGAAGAACACATGTAGCTAGAAAGTTAGTACTAGGTTCTATCTAGTTTTGTCCAAGTTAAAAACCAATTTTGGGGGGTTGGGCGGTAGTGAAGTGGGTTAAGCGCACATGGTGCAAAGCGCAAGGACCGGCATAAGGATCCCGGTTCAAGCCCCTGGCTCCCCACCTGCAGAGGTCTACAGGTATCTGTCTTTCTCTCCCCCTTTCTGTCTTCCCCTCCTCTTTCTATTTCTCTCTGTCTTATCCAACAACGAAAGACATCAACAATAACAATAATAACAACAAGGCTACAACAAGGGCAACAAAAGGGGGAAAAATAGCCTCCAGGAGCAGTGGATTCATGGTGCAGGCACTGAACCCCAGCAATAACCTGGAGGCAAAAAAAAGCAATTTTCAAGCAGTTTTCTTCTCTATACTTTCATTTATTTTTTTAAAGGTTTATTTATTTGTTAATTTTTATTAGAAATTTATTAAAATTTGTTAATTTTAATAGAAAGAGTCTACTGCTCACCTCTGGCATATGGGGGTGCTGGGGAGAACCTGGGGCTTCATGCAACAAATCTGTGCTCCATTGCTCAGCTATCTCTCTGACTCCAAACATAACATTATTTCTATCAGCAGCTCAAGGGTCAGAAATGGCTTACAGACAATCTTGTCATAGATATCCCCTCTCCTTTATTTAAGAAATCCTCAAGGCTAGGTGGTGGTACACCTGGTTGAACATGCACATTAGCATGTGCAAGGACTAGGGTTCAAGCCTTTGTTCCCCACGTACAGTGAGGAAACTTTAGGAGTGGTGCTGCAGTGCTGAAGGTGTCTTTCTCTCCCTTGTATCCCCCAACCTTCTCAATTCTCTATCCTACTAAATAAAATAGAAAGAAAGAAACGTCCACTAGAAGTGGTGGATTTTTTAAATCACCACTAAGCCCCAGTAGTGGCAAAGAAAAAAAAGAAAAAGAAAAAAAAAATCCCCCAAAATAGCTCACTTGGACAGTGTGCTGCTTTGCATGTAAGTGACCCAGGTTCAAACAAGGCTCCCACCACAATGAAGGAAGCCTCGATGTTGTAATCTCTCTCTGCCTATCTGAAAATAAAATTTGAAAAACAAAACATCTCCAAAAACATAAAGATAAGCATTCATTTTGAATTAGTCCAAGTAGGAAGGCTACAGATTCCAGCTAAAAAAACAAACAATAACAACAACAACAACAACAACAAAAACGTAATTTAAATCCAAATGACCCAAAGCTATCAGTGTAAGCTTGGTCTAGGGACTGCTTCAGAATTCTAGTTCAGTGAGCCATAGATTTCCTTGGTAATACTGCAGAGACTCCAGATACCCAGCCCATTAGGAGGCCGTGAAGGGTAAGGGAAACATATTAGCGTTAACAATTCAACTAGAAACAATTTCTTGAAGCTTCTGTGTCATTATTCTCTGTCATTATTCAAGAAGGTGGATCCTTCCTGAACTTACCACAGGTGTGGGCAGAGTCCTGGTGACACTGAGGACACGCTCTACATGTGGAGTCCCCAAGTTGAGGCCGGTCAAAGCATGAGAGTTCTGAGCCACTGTACTGAATGTCATGTGCCCTCAAAGACCCTACGGGAGAGAGAGTTCTGTCAGTGCAGGCGGGTGCCATTATCACTTTCTTGTATTTTCAGAGGACATGACTCTCCTCATTTTATAGTTATCTTTTCTGCAAGTCAAGAACTGGCTGACCAGGGAAGAGCCTCAGTAGTTTCCTTACCATGGGCAAGACTCTAGGACTGAGCTTCGCAACCATAGGGCAGCACCATGGACAACTCTGGGGGTGGGGTGGATGATGAGCTATGCTCTTTCAGCACCATGGACAGCACCAAGGGAGCTCTATGGCTTGTGGAGCAGTGTTAAGCCATCTCCTCCCTTCTGGTCGCTCTCAAAAAGAAATAAATAAAACAAAAATCACTGGGGGTGCTGCTTAGTAGTATTGCATAGGTGCAAGGTTTGGAGTTCATTCCCCAGCACCACATAAGAGAATTCTTTCTTCTGGAAAGGTGTAAATATGAAATCATGTGTTGAGAGGACACTGGGCAATGGCACACTCAGTAGAGAGCACACATAGTGATGCACAAGGACCTGAGTTCAAGGTCTCTGATCCCCCATTGCAGGGGAAAGCTTCATGTATGATGAAACAGTGCTGCAGGTGTCTCTCTCACTCTCATGCTAGCTCTCCCTCTCTGCCCATTCCCTCTCAATTTCTATTTCAAAAACGAAGGGGGGGGAAGCCTGCCAGAAATGGTGGATTTCTTATGCAGGCACTGAGCCCCAGCAATAACTCTGGTGATAATTAAAAGAGATAGAGAAAGAAAAAGGGAGGGAGGGGGGATGGAGAGAGAGAGAGGGAGGAAGGAAGGAGGAAAGGAAGAAAGAAATCATGTGTCAAGAAATTTCAAAATATAATGTACTCAGGTTGCCAAAACTTAGTATGCATGTCATATTTGCCTAGCAGCCTGAGTACACCCTTGCCTTTACAGTGTCCTCATAGAGAGGTGCCATTCACCCCATCCACTTCTACAAAGTCATGTGAGTAGCTGGGAAGGCCACTTTCACATGCAAGGTCAGCTCCTGGTGTCCTGTCTGAGACAAGTGACAGGGCTGATCAGCCAAGGGAACATTATCCACACGTTACAAGACTGAGCTCAACACTTACAGCTGGGCTTCTTCTCCATAAATTGCCTCTTGCAGTAGATGACACAGAGGATGAGCAGGGCCAGGAGGACAGTGGCCAGGGCGCTGCAGATGACAGCTGCCAGGGCCGTGTCCCGAGGGCTGGAGGCTGTGGAGGGAATCTTCACAAGGTTGACCTTGCTGGTACCTGGAAACCACAAGAACAAGTCAGCCCCTTGTCTGCTCACAGGTTGGAGATACAAAAAGAGCACCTACAGCAATGGTCTGTGCCCAGGAGATTTAAACCTCCATAAGGTCCAGGTGGTGGTGCAGTTGGTAAAGAATACATGTCACTATGTGCAAGGACCTGAGTTTGGGTCTCCATCTCCACCTGCAGGGGAAAAACATCAGGAATGGTAAAGCAAAGCTGCAGGTCTCTCTCTTCCTCTTTCCCTCTCTATCTCAGTTTCCAGGTTAGTGCCTAAAACTGTATCTCACTGATTTCCCTTTTTAAATTCAGAAAATATCCAAAGCAGTGCAGCTAAGCAAGTTGAGCAATGCTGCAATATTTGTTTATAAACATAGGACTTCTGAGCTCTCTGAGCATGCTTGAAAAGTGGTCTAATGTCGTCAACCTTTGCTTCTACATGTGCACAGCTGGTTGTCAGAGACAGATGTTAGATGGCCATCTGACCACTGACTGATGACTGGATATATACACAATGGAGTACTAACTACCTTGCAACAAAAAAGATGAGATTATATTGTTTGGAACAAAATGAATGTAAATGGAGGTGATGATTGTGCTAATAAAACAAGTGAAACTGGTAAAAGACAACTACCAAATGGCTTTGTTTATATGTAGAGTCTAGATGACTATCAACATTTAAAAAATTTTATATTTATTTATTTTCCCTTTTGTTGTCCTTGTTTTGTTGTTGTTGCTATTGGTGTTGTTGCTATTGTTATTGATGTTATTGTTGGTGGATAGGACAGAGAGAAATTGAGAGAGATGGGGAAGACAGAGAGGAGGAGAGAAAGATAGACAACTGCAGAACTGCTTTATCACCTGTGAAGCGACTCCCCTGCAGGTGGGGAGCCGGGGTCCAGAACTGGGATCCTTATACTGGTCCTTGTACTTTGCGCCACCTGCGTTTAACCCACTGTGCTACCGCCCGACTCCCGACTATTATTTTTAAGTACATTCTGTCATTCAGAAAAATGAAAGCCAATTTCAGCAATCTAGGAGACAAATCATATAGATACATCATCCAGGGGGAAAAAAATCAGTGTCAATTTGCAGCTGCCTATAAATTTGTAGTATAATTTATCTTTGAAGTAAAATAAGATAAATGTGTGACTTTGAAATGTGGTGTCAACATGTATAAGAGGGGGGCATTTACAAGTAGTCCTTAACAAGATATCATCACTTAAGCAAGAGTGCTTTTGAAAATTAGTATTTTTCACATGAATGGGGAGAGAGTAATAGGATTTGCACCCTTTTGCCTACAGAATCATTCTGACATCACTTTTAAAATTTCACCTCAATTATCTGCCATCTATCTTCGATCTACCTATCATCCATCTACATACTTTTGTTTTGACATCCCTGTTTACCAGCATCTTAGATGACTAAACAGTGGCCAGATGGTCTTTTAACATCTGTATCTTGGGCAGCCAGCTGTGCACATGTAGAAGCAAAGGTTGACTGTGACAGACCACTTTTCAAATATGCTTGGAGAGTTCAGTTTCCATGTTAGTGCCTAAAACTGTTTCTCATTGATTTTCCTTTTCAAACTCAGAGCATATCAAAAGCAGTCCAGCTAAGCAAGCAGTTTTTCCTTTGTTAAGCAATGCTGCAATATTTGTTTATGAACACAGGACTTCTGAGCTGAATTTTTCCTTTGAAGTTCCCTCCTGGGCACTGCACTCATTAGCTGCTCTTTCATTCTGGAAATGCAAGAAAATTCAGGCCAAACTCAAAAGTAATGTATAATAATAGTAATATGGATGAGTTACAGGCCTTGTTTTTGTCTTCAGCAGAACCCACCTCTAAGAAGCAAAGCTATCTTTATTTGATGTGGTCAAGGCAAGCACTAAGTGTCAATCAAATGAAATGTCCATGTGGGAAGGAATTCATGGTGCATCCCAATGGTGTAGAGAAGCTCTCCACTTGTGCCATTATGGGATGGAAGCTATTTAGACCAGGGCCCCTGAACCCTCCACAGTGGATATTTAGGTGATTTCTCCAGCCTGTATTTCCAGCTCCATTGACCTCTGCTCCCTTTTGGGCAGACATCTCACCAACCACCATTTTATTGCCACTGTCAGCTTGTTCTCATTGCTAATTAGGTAAAAACAATGGAGAAAATAGAAAAGGTTCTTCTTGAAACTGAGAAGGTAAGGCGGTACCATCATTTCAATTCCTAAATTTAAAACAGGAATCATCTTCAAATTTAAATGTACTCTGACATTCCATGGGAGAGTCCATAAAACATTTTCTTATAAACTATTCATAAACACTATTTCTACTCTATGACATTAAAACTGATAGGAGGAGGGAAGGGAAGAAGAGAAGGAGGAAGCTGAGGAGGGAGGAGAACTACTCAGAGAGTATAGAGACTAGGAGTAGGAGATGGCTTACCTGGTAGAGAGAAGTCCTTGCTGTGTGTGAGACCTTGGGTTTGAGCTCTATCACTACAGGAACATCATGGATGACCCCAGGGGTTCCATGGATGGTGAGGTGGTACTGTATTATCTTTCCTCCCCCTCTCTGAGGTGGTGCAATGGTATTTGACTTTTGGCATTGCATATTTTGTAGTGATTCTCCCTCTTCCTCTCCCTTCCCCCCTATAAACAAACAAATCTTAAAAAAAATAAACAAACAAACAAAAAAAACCCAGAAATGGGTCAGGGAGGCTTGTATACACAATGTCCTTGCCTTATTCCCTGGCACCACATCAAATAAAAGGAAAAAGGAAATTTGTCAAAAAAAGGTCATCCATCTTACAGTTAGATACCTTGCAGTCAATAGGCTAGGGACAAGTCCTGGGTTTGTCATTGACTAAGTTGCTATGTGGCTACCAGGAAATCGTGATGTCTTGCCTCAGCTCCCTTCTAGTAAAATCAGCAAGCAGTAGTCCTCCCCATCCATTAGGGTGAGAAATGGATGAAGCCAGGTATGTAAGGGTGATCACAGTTCCTGCTCAGAGCCAGGATGTTCTCAAATCTCAGCCATCTTTCTCTCATCACAACTTGGAATCAGACATAACAGTATTATCACTACTGTGTCAGTGCAATCTGGATTTTCAATTCAACTGAATTACATCACAGTGTGCTAATTGAAACAGGTTATGTGGCCCTTTGTACTTATAAAACTGCCTTAAAGTACTGGGAAGTTCTGAATAGGAAAGTTAACAAAGCAAATAAACCAGAAATTTGTATTTCTTATATAACAGTCTCTTATTCCTTTCATCTAAATATCTTAGAACCTTCTCAGTATCATCCCCTAATATAAAAACAAGCAACAACTAGTAGAAATGATTAAGCCTCAAGGAATACTGCAGATGAAATGGCAAAGACAGCACGAAGAAAACCCTTTAGAAACAAACAAACAAAAAAACTGAAGGCTGGCAAAATAGCTCACTTGGATAGTGCATTGCTTTGCCATGTGAAAGATGAGGGTTCAAACCTAGTCCTCAATGATTTGGAAGAAACTTCAGCACCGTGGCTTTTTTCCCCTCTCTCTGCTTCTCTTTTTCAATCTGCAAAAGTGATCCAGAGTAGTAAAACCCTGGAGATGACCAAAACAAGAAAGAATAACTGATAGGGAAATAGAATAAAGTTAATTAGTTGTCAGTTTCAGAATGGATTTTACCCCCCAGATTTTATGGAAATACCTGTGGTTAACATTCTCACTCAAGACACAAAACTCTGCACTCCCCTTCCCTTAAATATACTTGTAGAGAATTCTGCCTTGGTGAGATGCAAGCTGACAGTATCACAGCTAAATATAATTTGTGTACAAGATTTCTTTTTCAAAGGATCTTATTAAATGTTATTAGTCTAGGTATTTGAAAAGAATGAACAAAAACAACATGATTCTTTCCTAGATACCTGAGTACTGAGACCATGATTTGAACTTATTAACTGCAAAGTGATAAAGAATAGAAACACAACAAAAAAAGACATTAAAGGAAATGTGATGGGTAGGAATGAAAATCTAAAAGGAAATTACAGAAGAAACTTATATTTTCTCATTTTTTGTCTTTACAGATAGACAACAAACAGATAAAAGGGTGTTCATCAACTCTTAATACTAAGGAAATGCACATCAAAACACAGTACAAGACACAAAACCTCAGTCCTTGTCCAAAAGACAAGAAAAAAGCAAGAGTTAAGAAAGAATGTGGAGAGAAGGGAGCCCCTGTGTATCCTGTTGGTGGAATGTAAATTAGTGGAGTTATAATGGACAGTAGTATGAACAATCTTTAAAAAATTAAAAATAGAAATTTCACATAATCCAGTTATTCCACCTCTGGATATTTAACTTTAAAATAGAAAAACACTAGAGGCAGGATTGAAGACAGCAGATGACCAGAGTATGTTTTCCTTGGTTTTTACAAAAACAGAAAAACCATAAAATACATGAAAAATTCCACAGAAAAATTAAGTCAGATCTCAGATAATCTTTCATAACAAAGGACAAAAATCTCAGCATCCAGGCAGTGAAGACAGAGACAATCCATCAAAGATAAACTGCCTCTCTGTGATAGTCTATGTTACAACACTCTACAATCAGGAAGAGACCTAAAAGAGACCTTCAATCTGGTGATCAAAAGGCATGCTGAACTGAAATCCTGGTATCCCAACCTTATTATAATTCAGTGCCTACAACTTTACAGCATCAAGAAACAGAAAATGAGTTGTAAACCAGCTGGAAGCCATATTGGAATTCAGCTGCCATAGTTATAGACCCTAGATGGTGGTGCTGGAGAGAGTCAACTTATGGCATAGAGTCTATCCACTCTGCGTGGATCTATAACCACAAAATTCTATTTAGGCATAATCTTGGGGCTATAGTATACTCAGTCAGGCACTTGTAAAACAAAATTATCTCAAAAATATATAAAACTACTATATATTTATGTATTTCAAGTAAAATGGAGGAAATATAATAGTAATTTAATGAGATTTATGCACTCTCACATTTATTACAGTGTTAGTTACAATAGTCAAGAACTGGAAATAATACCCAAAGATGAGTGGATAAAGATGTGGTACATATACACATGGAATGTGTGTGTGTGCACATATGCATGCGTGACATATAAGTAGTACTGCAAAATAAACAATTCTGTTGGGTCTTACTAGCAATATTCAATGCAATACTACTCAGCTATAAAACTATTAAGCCCCACCATTGGCTACAACAAGAACAACCTAGATGGTATGATGCTTACTGAAATAAATCATACAAATGAAAAAAGTCAAATGTGGTATGATTTCACACAAGTGTGGTACTTAGAGAAATCAAATAAATGAATGAACTAAATAGCACAAAAATGAACTTTTAGACTATGAAAGTAAGTTAGTGGTGACTAAAAGGGAAGGGAATAGGATTAATTAGGTAAAAAGGGTCAAATGCATGATGGGGGATAGACTGGACTTTCAGAGTAAACTTAAAGTAGATATGCAGATGTTGATTTTAATAACACATACCTGAAATTCATATAATGCTATACTATACTGTCATGTGAATGAAACATTTCTTTTCTGGCTTAACTACCAATATTCAAATGATCTCTCCTTTTTAAAAAATGTTTTTTAAATTGTCTTTATTTATTTATTTATTTTTGAATAGAGAAAGCCAGAAATTGAAAGGAATGGGGAGACAGAGAGACAGAGAGACACCTGCAACGCTGCTTCACCACTTGTGAAGTTTTCCCTCTGCAGCTGAGGACTGGGTACTCGAACCCAGGTCCCGGCAAGGGAACAGAGCTTTGTACTCAAATGGTAACATTTTTTCAGCAGTCAGTCTTCCCTTGGTGTGTGTTGACCTGAGTTTGGCTTTCAGTCCCATGGACACTCTTCCCATCTCCTACAAGTACATAGTGGCCCCCACAGTGTGTATGAACAGAGTCTCTGGGGCAGCCAAGCTCCTTTCTCCCTCAAGACCAAACTAGCCAGAACTCTCCGCACTGCTTCACTGGCTACCTCAAGGCCACCTCAAGGGCTCTGATGGAAGCTGACAAAAAGTTACCACTTGAGTACAAAGCTCTGTTCCCTTGCCAGGACTGGTTCAAAACACAAAACCACAATCTCGTCATTCACGCTGACTGTAGTAATGAGCACTTTGTATTTCAGTGGCAAAAGATGGAACAATATCAGCCTCTCCTTTGACATCCCATGTGCTCATTGCTTGGAAAATCACCTCTCCAAAGACTTGGAGCTCCCTTCCCTAACGCCTCTCCCGCTCCCACCCCCCATCTACAAGATGGCCACTATCTAGTATCTGGAGGGTCACTTGCTCTCTCCCTTTGCCTGCAATGACAGGGCAGGAAACGTAGTCCTGGCTCAGCTGCCCCCAGCTGCCTTGAGGGCCTGTTTTCTTTGGATCACACCACACAGAGTGGGCTGGGGACAGCCCGGGAAGAAAAGACAAAGTGAGGCTTCTGGGAGCTGGGGCTGCTCACAGTCTGTACTCCACCATGGGCACAGAGCCACTTAAGGATCAGGGAGACCTGACCTAGCCAGTGTGTGCAAGGGGCTGAGCCCAGGCCTAGCTGCTGAAGGAGGGGGAATAGGAACTGTGAGGAGCACTGCTGAGTACTGCTCTTGTTAAAAATAAAGAAGGGGCCAGGTAGTGGCACACCTGGTTGAGTGCACATGTTACTGTGCATAAGGACCCAGGTTCAAGCCCCTGCTCTCCACATGCAGGGGGGAAGACTTCACTAGTGGTGAATCAATGCTGAAGGTATCTCTCTCTTGCTCTCTCCCTATATCCCCCTCCTCTTTCTTTCTCTCTATATCTATCAATTAAATAAGTAAATATTTTAAAAAATAATAAAACAAGAAGAACAACAGTGAGTCAATCATTCACAGCACTGTTTTGTTTGATTTTCATTACCAGAGCACAGCTCAGCTCTTGCTGGTGGTGGTGCTGGAGATTAAACCTGGGATTTCAGAGCCATGAGTATCTTTTTGAAGAACTGCTATTCCCCCAGGACCTAATTTTATCTTTTTTGTTACTTACTTAGAGCTCTGCTCAGCTCTGGCTTAGTGATGGTGCTGGGGATTGAACCTGGGATCTTTGGTACATCAGACATGAAAATCTTTTTGCCACCATGATGCTGCTTCAGGCCCCATTTCCTTTATTTGTTTGTTTGTTTGTTTGTTTATATATTTAACCAGAGCACTGCTCCCTGTGGTGCTGGCAATTGAACCTGGGACCTTGGCGCCTCAGACATCTTTCTGCAAAACTATTAGGATGTATCCCCAGCCCAAGTTCCTACTGTTCTTAAGTGTGTGCTTCCAGATGGCTCCATGTGGAGTCTGCTTCCTGCCAGGATAATTCAGATCAAATATTATTTTGCATACCTTGGAGGGAGACAGGAGCAAGAGAGGTGAGGAGAGCAATGTGGGCAGGAGAGTGGCTTAAGAGGTGAACACCAGGTCCTCAGTGCTACAAACTAGTATTCAGGGTTCACCTAAAACTTTTGCTCTCATGTGCTGGTCTGAGAAAGTTCACTATGCCAGGAGGTAGCTCCCTCATGACTAGATTCCTCTTTAGCCTATGATGCATTAGAGATCTAACAGTTTGGTCTTCTGACTGAACCATGCGTGTGCACATGCGCGCGTGGACACACACACACACACACACACACACACACACACACACACACACCTACCTCACTCACACCAAAATGTAACAAACCACACCAAAAGGCAAGGTGATGGTCTGCAGGATTTCTCTGCAAATGCCATCAAAGGAAGAGGATTTTTTCCCCCTCCTGCTTCCAAGCCTGTTTCTCTCCCTTTTATCATCCTGAGCTCCTCCACCTCCTGGAAGGTCTCACTGTTTATTTGACCAAGGGAAACAAAGGCTCTTTCAAGCTTCTTTGCCAAGACACAGAGGAGACACCATAAAAGAAACACATTATTACAGCCGAGAACATCTGGGTTGAGGCTATACCAGCTCAAAAATAGTCGTGCTTCAGTGGGGACTAGCAGACAGGATGGCCATCTGGGAACTGGAACAAAGATATGGAGTTTGGGTCTCTGCCCTCCCAGCTCAGCCCAGATTCCAGATTAACTCTTTGAGTGCTGGAGCTTCTGAGAAGCTTGGTGTCTGAAAGCAGGCTCTTGCCTATATATAGATATTTGACCAAATCTCTACAGAAGGCAAAAGAGGGGAGTCGGGTGGTAGCACAGTGGGTTAAGTGCACATGGCGCGAAGTGCAAGGACCAGCGTAAGGATCCCAGTTTGAGCCCTTGGCCTCCCACCTACAGGGGAGTCCCTTCACAGGAAGTGAAGCAGGTCTGCAGGTGTCTATCTTTCTCTCCCCCTCTGTCTTCCCCTTCTCTCTCCATTTCTCTCTGCCCTATCCAACAACAACGACATCAATAACAATAAATACAACAATAAAAAGACAACAAGGGCAACAAAAGAGAAAATAAGTAAATAAAATTTTTTTAAAAAGGCAAAAGAGGCTTTGCCATGTGTACCACTGGGGTTTGAGCCCTGCCCCCACCACACTGAAGGAAGCTTTGGTGTTGGGGTCAGTCTTCTCTCTCTCTCTCTCTCTCTCTCTCACACACATACACACACACACACGTCTTCCTCTCTGTATCTAAAAAATGATAATTAAAAAAAAAGGAGGTGGAGGCTGCACTGTAGATAGACAGCATGCTTCCCTCTCAGGGCAATGCAGCTTGTCATTAGTAAAGAGGATAATTCTCATTTCCTTTCTGTGGCAGAGAAAGGAGCCATCTGCTGGGGAGCTGTTCTAAAGGGGGACATTGATGATGCAGCCCACTGACTCCCAGCTCAGAAAAAAAGAAAATAAAAGGATGGTGGTATACAATTTAATATAGCTGTGTCTCAGCTGAAAAGAAAATTTGAATTTTGAAAAATCCAGATTTTTTATTACTATTTCTTATTCCAGCAGAATTGATGTTCATTTATTTTTAGTTTTGTAATTTCAAAGGGTTTAGCATAAAGAATAAAATTCTGGCATAGGCAATATAAAACATACTTTTCGGGAGCCAGGCAGTGCACTTGGTTAGGGGCACATAGTACTAAGTGCAAGGACCCCGTGCAAGGATCTGGGTTCAAGCCCCCAGCTCCCCACCTGCAGGGGGGATGCTTTACAAGTAACGAAGCAGGTCTGCAGATGTCTCTCTTTCTCACCCCTATTGTATCTCTCCCCTCCTCTCTCAGTTTCTCTCTGTCTTAGCCAATAAAATGGAAAAAATGGCCATCAGGTGCAGTGGACTCATAATGCTGGCACTGAGCCCCAGTGATAACCCTGGAGGGGAAAAAAAAAAGAGCACGCTTTTTTGCAGACTCAAGAGTTCAACCCTTTTCTAATTATTAAGTACTTTCATTTGGTACTAAAAGAAGCTAGGGCATGAAAAAGTTAGTGACTTGCCTATAAGTCAGGTCTTAGACTCAAGAGTCAAAATCAAGTCCTCTTCACCCTACCCCCCTTATTATTTTTAGATAAAGGACAGAGGCAGAGAGAGAGAAAGAAAGAGATGGAGAGAGATTCCACAGCATCAAAGCTTCCCTCAATGCAGTAGAGGCTGGGCCTGAACCTGGGTTAGGCACATGGCAAAGCAGCATACTAAGTGAGCCATTAATTAATTAATTAATTTTCCCATTTGTTGCCTTTGTTGCTTGTTATTGTTGTTGTTGCTGATGTCATTGTTGTTAGGACAGAGAGAAATGGAAAAAGGAAGGGAGATGGGGGTGCATGGGAGTACAAAACAGATACCTGCAGACCTGCTTCACCGCCTGTGAAGCAACCCCCCTGCAGGTGGGGAGCTGGGGGCTCGAACTGTGATCCTCACATCAGTCCTTGTGCTTTGCACCATGTGCACTTAACCCTCTGTGCTACTGCCCAACTCCCCCAAGTGAACTATTTCACCAACCCATTGAGCTCTCGTCTTAATGAAGAATAAATGATCTGGCCCACAAAAAGCATCAAGTAGTTACTGGTTTGCATTACTCATGAAATGATCAAACTCAATCATTGATGATTAAGGGGAGAGGTTGTTTTAGTGCAAATTAGTGCTGGAGCAAAAGTGGGCGCGAGGAATAACATCATTGCAAGACTGGCCAGCTCCTCATGGGGCGCGAGCGCTTCCACACTACGATCATCATCTCTGGCATTATGCTATTCCACTGCAGAATACTGTGCCCCAGTATGGTTCCGTAGCCCCCATGTCCACTTGGTCGATTCCAAATTATATTCCTCCATGAGGATAATTTCTGGAACCATCCGTTCCACCCCGGTTCCATGGCTGCCAGTTCTTAGCAACATCGCCCCGCCAGATATTCGTCAGGATGCGGCATCATCTAAGTTCATTTCCCACGTCTATGCTCAACCAGACCTGCCAATATACGCGGATATCTTCGCCCACCCTGTCCAACGCTTGACGTCTCGTCACCCAATCTGGTCCCCTACGCCTACACTGAACTTCTCTGTTTCAGACTCTTGGAAACAGAGTTGGCAGTCAGCTGAGGTAAAGAACAAACACCTCATCACAGAGCCCTGCAAGCGTCAACCCGGCTTTGACCTAGCACGTTATGATTGGGCCCTCCTCAATCGCTATCGAACAGGCCATGGCTGGTGCTCCGCTATGTTCCATCGCTGGGGAGCCAGAGACGGCCCGAACTGCCCCTGCGGCTACAGACAGACTATGACCCACATAGTCAACGACTGCCACCTCTCCAGATTCAAAGGAGGTCTCGAATCTTTACATCAGGCTCAACCTGACGCTGTTGACTGGCTACGGAAGAAGGGCAAACGCTAGAAGAAGAAGAAGTGCTGGAGCTTAGAGAACAGCTTCCTTGGTTTTATTTTCATTTTCTGTTTTCCAGATATTTTTCTGTTTTCTCCCTGCCCCTAATGGCTTCAAAGAATAGAAAATTTTTTACATCAATGTATTATTAAAGTTGATCAATCCCAAACTGGTGTTTTGACAGTGTTTTGGAGGAAAAGAAAACCAACCTATGCTATACAGACTACTGTAATTTTCCTTGACACTTCAGACATCATGTGGAACAAATGAGGTTGTATTTTAATGCACAGCTCATAATTAAATAAATTAAATTTATTTAACTTAAACCCAATTAAACCTATTAATGAAGGCAAACTAATAATTAACTCTTGAGGAAATGTGTGTGGGGAAGCTTATTCTTCAAAGTACTTTTTTTTCCCAAAGCAATGCTCAGCCCTGGCTTCTGGTGGTGCTGGGGATTGAACCTGGGACCACCAGGCCTCAGGCATAAGAATATTTTGTGTAACCATTTATGCTAACTCCCAGTTCTTTCTCTCTCTCTTTAGAGACAGAGAGGCAGAGAGAGATAGAAAAGAGAAAGAGGGAGAGGGAGGGAGGGAGGAAGGGAGAGAGAGAGAGAAAGAGAGAGACAGACAGACACCATAGCACCAAAGCGTCAATTCTGGGAGGGGGTTGGGAGTGGGTAGGCTTGAACATGAGTCATACACATGGCAAAGCAGCACACTATCCAGGTGAGCTATTTTGCCGGCTCTAGAGTACATACATTTATGGAATCAGCTGAAAATCACTGTGCTCAGCACAGCTCCCATCTCCCTACCCCCTCCCTTGTGCTCTGCTCTCTAAGGTTGCCAGAGGACACTGTTTTTTTGAGTCATCAGACCCTGTTCTTGCTGCAGTACATGCTCCCTGTGTCTCAGAGATGACAGCAGTGGCCCCAAGTTCCCTTGATCTACACCCCCCTATACCAGGTCTACACCATCTCTCCAAGTCCACCCACCATCCACCCATTCACCTGGCACCTGCATGTGCCCCAGCCCTCTGTCCATAGGCAGCTCCCTTCGTCTCTCCTTCAGCGCCATGTTCTTGAGGAACTTCACTCAGGGCTCCATCTGTGTCTTGCACCCCAGTGTCCCAGGCCTACACCTGTGCCCAGACCAGGTGTCCACCAAACCCACCAATGAGTATAGGGCCAGGCTGATGAAGGGAGGGAGAGGGAGGTTATAATCCCAGAGGAAGGGCTTTAGCCCTTGCCAATAACCTGCCTGGAGGCAGGTGCTAAGAGAAACATTCCATGACAGAGCTGCTGCCTGAGCTCACCAGCAATGCCACAGATTCCAGAACAGAATCTGCTGCCTTTAGAGGAGACCCTGGTTAGCAGTTCAGTACATAAAAGTCTGCAGAGAAACATTTAAAGGAAAAAAAAATTGCTACTTCATGCCACTGCCCTTCTAGTCTCTTGATAGAAAGTGAAACTTGGGCAGAAAACACTTTTATGGAAGAGAATGAAAAGATATCCAAACCACAGCTTCAAGATAAGAATCCCTGAGGATTCTTATCTTGAAGCAAATCAAAACTACAATAAGACAACACCTCACACCTGGAGGAAAGGCCCACATTAAAAAGCAGGAAAGTTCTGGAGAGGATGGAGAGAAAAAGGAACTCTAATGCACTGGTAGGTATGCAAACTGGTGCAGTCTTTATGAGAAGTGCTTGAAAAAGAACTACTTCCCTTTTACATCTTCATGAAGGAGGTGATTACACAGGTCTACCCACCTGTCAAACCTCACTCCATCATACATTAGGATGGGTACATCTTCTTAGATATCAACTATAATCAAGTTGAAAAATATTTTTCAACCGTTAAAAAAAAAGACCCTTTGCTCTCTTTAATTGTAACTGTATAATTAATATCAAGAAAAGACTGCCTGGAGAACTTAACTAATATAGCAGCCATCCAGGGCAGGGATAGCTCATCTGATAGAAGATGTACCTTACTGTGCATGAAGTGCTGGGACCAACTGGGCCACCATGGATAACACTTAAGAGTTTCTTGTCCTATTCTCTTAAAGAAGCTTGGTGGAACTTTGATGGGTAACACATTAAATTTGCATATGGCTCTGGGGAGAATATTCATTTTGATGAAAATAATTCTTCCAATCCATGAGCATGGGATGTCTTTCCATTTCTTGGTATCATTTTCTATTTCCTTGAATAGTGACTCATAGTTTTTGTTCATGATTTGTTTTGCTTTATATGTTAACTCTTTTCAGCCACCAGGTTCCAGATGCTAGCAGGATGCCAACTGGACTTCCCTGGACAGACAACCCCACCAATGTGTCCTGGAGCTCCGATTCCCCAGAACTCTGCCCCGCTAGGGAAAGAGAGAGGCAGGCTGGGAGTATGGATCGACCTGTCAATGCCCATGTTCAGTGGGGAAGCAATTACAGAAGCCAGACCTTCCACCTTCTGCATCCTATAATGACCTTGGGTCCATCCTCCTAGAAGGTTAAAGAATAAGAAAGCTATCAGGGGAGGGGATGGGATACAGAGTTCTGGTGGTGGGAATTGTGTGGAGTTGTACCCTTCTTTTTTTTTTTTTTTTTTTAAATATTTTATTTATTTGTTAATGAGAAACATAGAAGGAGAGAGAAAGAATCAGGCATCACCCTGGTACACGTGCTGCCAGGGATTGAACTCAGGACCTCATGCTTGAGAGTCCAATGCTTTATCTACTGTGCCACCTCCTGGACCGTACCCTTCTTATCCTATGGTTTTGTCAGTGTTTCCTTTTTATAAATAATAATAATTTTTAAAAAAGAATTTCTTGAATGATTGAGCAGTGCTGTGCTCTCTTTCTCTGTCTGACTCTGTGAAAAGTGGAAAAACTGTGCCTTACAGGTAGCTCAGTGGCATCAAACATGTTTTCCCAGCCCCTGAATGTATTCCCTGGAGTTCTATTAAGAAAAAGTCAATCACTTTATAAAGCTCTCATGAATCCTTCAAATAATTCCTCAAGACAGTTAAAACAGCAAATGAAACAGTCAATACACATAATGTCTGAGAAACCTGAACTGGGGTGCAAAATGAACTCCTCCTTGATAGTTGATTTCTAAGTGTTTGTTTATTCACCTGCCAATGCCTCTTCTAACCTTTTGAGTTATCTGACTTTTTTTTTTTTTTTACCAAACAAGATGATATAATCAGACTGCACTTATCGTTTCACATACTTTTCTTAGTTTAAAAGTATTCTTGTTGGCCAACAGGTAGCACAATAGATCTGGAATTGGACTCTAAAGTACAAGGTCCTGAGTTTGATTCTTGGCACTGCACATGCCAGAGTGATGCTCTGGTTTTCCCTCCCATAAAAAAAATTAAAATGCTTAAGCTGGCTTTACTGTGTCCTCAGCTGACTGGGGCAGGAACCTTCTTCCTTTTGTCTGGGCCGACTCTGGTTAGAAATGAGGGCTAAATTAGATATTCAGGTCATAGAAAATTACTGTTGATAAATGTGGATAAAGTATTCCAGACTTTAGAATTCAAGAAAGGTCTGCTATCTTAAACTCCAGGTGGTGGTTCACACTGTAGAGCACACATATCACTATGTATAAAGACCAGAATTCAAGTCTTCAATCCCCGCTTGCAGGGGGGGAAGCTTCAAGAGCAGTGAAGTAGAGCTACAAGTGTCTCTTCTTCTCTCTGTGAGTGTCACCTTCTATTTAAAAGCAAGAAAAACTAGAGGGGTGGTGGAGGTCACTAAGAATGGTGGCACCATGTCTCAGTGATAATAATCCTGGTGATCAAAAAAGATTTCCTCAAATTAAACCCCTCTTGCTTATGTCACTGATAAAAGGTAAGGTCAGACATCAACCCTATATAAAGACAAAGGACCCCAAAAGAACCTCAGTCGATAAGAGAAGGTGACAGTTTCTATTCCTTTCCAGAAGGTGGGTCCATGGAGGAACAAGAACCAGCATCCCAGCTCAAGCCCACAGGAGACTAAATGCTCTGCTGTGGAAAACAGAATAAGTGCCAGCTAAAACTCTGAGAAACTCCACTACAGCAATGGTAAAGAGGGCATTTCTCCATGTCTGTTTATCTTAAGCCTTTACTGAGAAAACACACACACAAACACACACACACACACACACACACACACACACACACAATTAAAGAGGGAATTTCTTCTTATCTTAAGCCTTTACTGAGAACACACACACACACACACACACACACACACACACACACACACACACACACTCCACTCATAAAAACCCACAACTGAATGAAATGGGCTGAGTTTTTTAAGTCTTTAAATAAACTGGACTCTAGGGAGAGTTCATTTAACTTAGTAACGGCGTTTTGCCCGCCCTGGGACTGTTTGATCATGAGTAAATATTTAATCCAGCTCACTGGCTTTCAGTGTCTAAAAGAGGAGGCAGAAAAAGGCCAGGGAAGTTAGATTTATAGCCCACTAGGTAATAATCAACAGCTCAGGGCCCTCCCAGACCAGAGTGTCTATCTCCCAACAGTCACAACACAGAAGAGCTCCTCAAAATTCTGAGACCCTGGGGTGGGGGGTGGGGTTTGCAAGAGATCCCCATCAGACATACTTTCCTTTGCAACTTAAAAAAAAAAAATATATATATATATATATGAAAAAATATATATCTGGAACAAAGCTAATGGCTGACAAATACTTAGAATATTCATAGAGATAAGAATGGATGTGAACACGAGTTTGAGAAACCTTGTTCTTTTTAGGAATGCTTTCTTTCTTTTCTTTAATAAATTTTATTATTACTGTTTTATTTAATCATTTTATTTCATAGGATTGAAAGAAACTGAGAGGGAAGGGGGACCAGGTTCTTTTCTTTTTTAAATTGCTGGGGTTTGGTGCCTGCACAACTCCACTGTTCCTGGTAGCTTTCTCTCTCTCTCTGAGAGATACAGGTAAAAATTGAAAGAGAAGGGAGATAGACAGTCACATACAGCACTGCTTTACTGCAGATGGGGACTTAGGGCTTGAACTCAGGTCATTGTGCATGGTAACATTGTACGAGGGTGCACTACCACTACCTGGTCCCAAAGAATGCTTTTTTTCAGCACTGTTAAAGAAGCCAGGCTTAAGAAAGAAAAGCATTAAGACGTTTGTCTTTCTATTGCAACTACAGCACATTTTCTCCTTTTTTTTGTTTTGTTTTGTTCTGAGATAAAGATAGGGAAGCAAAGAGACAGAAAGAGTTCATACCACAACACTGAAGATTCCTTTAATGTGGTGGGGGCTAGGCTTCAACCTGGGTTGCACACATGACAAAGCAGTGCACTACCTAGGTGAACTATTTTGCTGGCCTAGCAAACTTTTTCTTTGAAGAAGCAAAGACACTTAAACTGCTTAGCTATTACTTCCACATCCTCAGAAAATGAAGCACCTATTAGCATGAACTTTTAGTAACCGTTGTTATCCCTATAAGCAAGTAAAATTAAATAGGGACTACTCAGTTACAATGAAAAGCATCTTCAAATAAATCATAATGGCTTTCTTTCCCTCTATTCATTTGCTGTTGGGGTTATTTCTGAGGCTTCATGGCTATATGATTTCACTGCACTACTCCACCACTAGTGAAGGTGTTGATATGGTGGTCAGGGGCATGAACCCAGGTCCTCAAGCATTACAAAGTGTGTGCTCTGCCATGTGAGCTATTTTCTGCTTGCTCTGTTTTTTTCCTTTAAAAATATCTACTTTAAAAATTTTTAAATTATTTTTTATATTTATTTTCCCTTTTGTTGTCCTTGTTGTTTTTCATTGTTGTTGTAGTTATTATTGTTGCTATTGATGTCATTGTTGTTAGATAGGACAGAGAGAAATGGAGAGAGGAGGGGAAGACAGAGAAGGGGAGAGAAAGATAGACACTTGTAGATCTGCTTCACCACCTGTGAAGTGACTCCCCTGTAGGTGGGGAGGCAGGGGCTTGAACCATGGTCCTTACGCTGGTCCTTGCTCTTTGTGCCACATGCACTTAACCCGCCTGACTCCCAAAAATATCTACTTTAATATATAAATAATATGATGAAAGAGGAAGAAATTCATGAGAGAGAGAGAGAGAGAGAGAGAGAAGACAGAGGACCTGTTAAGCATTTGTAGCACTGGCCAGGGTTAGGATTAAACCAGGAGCTTCAGACATGCAAGTCCTGCACTCTACTAGCTAAGCATGTTTCTGTTTTCTGAGCATGCTCTAGTCCATTGTTTCTGCTTTTCCACTTTAGGAGATGTAATTTGTTCACCCACTCTCACACCAGGACAAGGACAGCACCAAGGAAGCTAGTTGTACAGTAGGTAGAGTAATGCTGTGCTGTCTCTCCTCTTTCCTCACTTTCTATTTCTCCTCTTTCTTTCCAAGATATATAATAAAAGGTGAGCTGGGGAGTCCACCTGGCAATGTCATCCATACTCAAGACCCTCTGTTTACTGCCTGGTAGGTATTTAAAAATATTTCAATGGAGGATTTAACAAATGCTGCTCTTAGTAGAAGGTTCTAGACCACGGATTCTGAAGAATGTCTGGCTGAAGTCTATGTTTTTTTGGTTTCCAAAGGAAGCAATCTTGACTTGATTTCACTTTTTTTTCCTCAAAAAAAAAAAAAAGGGAGTCGGGCAGTAGTGCAGCAGGTTAAGCACAGGTGGTGCAAAGCGCAAGGATCAGCATGGCATAAGGATCCCGGTTCGAGCCCCCGGCTCCCCACCTGCAGGGAAGTCGATTCACAGGCGGTGAAGCGTGTCCGCAGATCTTTCTCTCCCCCTCTCTGTCTTCCCCTCCTCTCTCCATTTCTCTCTGTCCTATCCAACAATGACATCAATAATAACAACAATAGTAACTACAACAATAAAACAAGGGCAACAAAAGGGAATGATAAGTAAATAAATGTTAAAAAAAAAGTATTTCAGAGACAGAAATTGAGTGGGAAGGAGAAGACTTTGGGAGAAGGAGAGACACTGTTCCACTGCTCATAAAGCTCCCTCCTTGCAGAGGGAGAATTGGGGGTTTGAACCTAAGTCCTCATGCATGGTAACATGCACTCAACTGGGTGAGCCACCACCTGGCCCCTGACTTACTAATTCTGAATACTATCCAATAAAACAGCACAACCACCATACAGTATTGACAAAAAGGAGAAGGGCAGGGAAGACAGCACTATGGTTATGCAAAAATACTTTCATGCCCTAGGTTCTAATGTCCTAGGTTCAGTCCCTGAACCTTTTGGTGAAAACAAACAAAATCAAAACAATCAAACCAAGTAAACAAATGAACAGACAGACAAAAGGAAAGGGAAAGAAGGAAAATAAGAGAGACAAGCAGGGAGTTAGTAAAGGCAGCAAGCAAGCAAGCAAGCAAGGAGAAAGACCTAAAAAAGACACCAAAAAGTACCTAATCAAATAGTTTTTACTTATACCTAGACAACCTTCTCACCTACTTCCTATTTAACTTCCCTCAATCATTCTAAAGCTAACCTTGTCAGACAAAATAAGGATTACAAAAGCTGGACAAGGGCAAGAGACTGGCATACTTTAAAGATGACTCAGTCACTATCAGGTCACCCTTTCACCTGGTGCACTAGTCAGGGAGTCCTGGGATTCTGACACAGACATGATGGGCCTAGACCTCTAACAGACCTCTCTCACCACTGTCACTGGTCATCTCCATAAGGAACAACATAATGGACCTCTTTATGGGCCCCTACAGGACCTTGCCCTCAATGTGGATCAACAATGGTAGGGAATATTCCATTCTCTGAAGGGAGGTTGGACAACATATTCTACCACTTGAGGAAGAAGGGTCCTGAAATGAGTGCAGCCTACAGTGTTCCTAGCTGTGACCACAGAATGTGAGCTCTGACCTACAGGGATGGCAAGGTGACATAGGTTCCTATGCTGAGTATGGGCCCCAGATGAAATCAGTAGGGTTTAAAGTTAACAATATTTATATACTTTTTCCATAGTTGGGAGCTACTCTCTTCCCTGATACAGCTTTCTAGTCCTTTCTAGACACCATATCTCCAGACAATACCTTGGGTCCACCTGCATGTTAGCTGTCAGACTCAGGCAAAAACTAGTAAAGTCATGGGCCCCTGAAATATACCTAAAATAGACATACTTACAAGATTTTTTCTAAAACGGAGACCCCCCAAATCTTCATCTGCAATATTCTTGCCTTTAGGTTCATGATTAGTCAACAATTTGTTCTGCTTTATATCTTAACTCTTTTTCAGCCACCAGGTTCCAGATGATGCCATGATGCCAACCAGATTTCTCTGGGCAGGTGACCCCACCAGTGTTTCCTGGATCTCCGCCTCCCTAATAGCCCAGGCCCATTAAGGAAAGAGAGAGACAGGCTGGGAGTATGGATCAAACTGCCAATACCCATGTACAGCAGGGAAGCAATTACAGAAGCCAGACCTTCCACCTTCTGCACCCCACAATGATCCTGGGGTCCATACTCCCAGAGAGATAAAGAATATGGAAGCTTTCATTGGGGGAGGGGTTGGATATGGAGTTCTGGTGGTAGGAATTGTGTGGAAATATACCCCTCTTATCCTATGGTCTTGTCAATATTTCCATTTTATAAATAAATAAAAATGTTAAAAAAAAAAAAAGATAGGGAGAGGCTAAGGTAAAGCAAAAAACTATAGAGAGCTGGATGGGCAGCCAAACACAAAAGGACCTGACATAAACAGGCAAAGTAGTGAGCTGCAGAGAGGCGTGGTCGTCACATGTCATGTCAAGGGAGAAGGCCGGCTTTGGAGTCTGTCTTCTACTAGGCAGCGGCTGTTTCATCTGAGCTGAGCTGCTTTGATCTCACTGTCCTCCTCCTCCCACCCTGACAGCTCTGTTCATCAAGAAAGATTCCGACTGCTGAGATACCTCCTTCAGAAGCTCTCTATTGTTTCCTTTCCATGACTGGTAGGCTCATTGCTACCTAAAAAACCCCATAATGTGGGTTCTAGAAATCCTTAAGAGCCTTGGCTGGAGGACAAGGGATTCCATGCAACCCCCAGGGAATGGAAGGCCTTTCCTGCCCATGGCAGCTTGGAGGACTGAGGACATGCAAATGCACATACTTTTGGAGTCTACCAGTCCCACAACCCAGTCCCCAAGTGATATCAGATTCAGTAAGGGTGCAAGCCCCTGGGTACCGGAGAACACACTGTACAGTCCTCTTAGCCAGTTTAACTGGTTAACATTCAAATATATGTTACAGCCAACAAGTAGCTCACTCCTTCCAGCTCTGCTCCCTCCTCCTTTCAAGAAAACCTAAGAAACCATACAGATACTGATTCCACAGCACTCCCAACACACTTCTATTTTAAAAATATATACATTTATTCATTAACAGGGGAAGGGATCGGGAGAGAGAACACACAAGCATCACACTGGCACATGTGATACCAGGGATTGAACTCATGCTTGAGAGTCCAACACTTTATCTACTGTACCACTTCCAAGGTTACAACTTTCCCTTTGAAATTTGCTTTCTTGGGGCCAGAAAAGGGGGTTGGCAGTAATACATGTATATGAGATCCCTGGATCCAATCTCTGGCAGCACATAAATGTGGTTTCATTTTTTTCAAAGTAAGTATTTACCAGGCAACCTTGCTTTAAAATAATATAGCACTGTATGTTGAGAGGGAAAAAATACTACTTTTAGACATATAAGCATGTTGTGAATATCAACCCACTAAACCATAAAAGAGCAGAAGCTTATACACTGCTGCAATTGAAAGAAAAATATCAACATAAGCATAACGGCAGCCTTAAAGCCCAACTGCAGCAGCATGGCAAGCAGCTTAGCTAGTAGAATGTAGGATGTGCATGTCTGAGGTTCTTGGTTCAATCCTTGATGTCTTGTGTACCACAGTGGTGCTCTGGCTTCCATCTCCCTCTCCCCCCCCCCCTCTCTCTCTCTCCTCTCAATCTTATGAAATAAGTAGAATAAGTCTTAAAATACAACTATACTACAAATACCCATATAGAGCTGTTATGGGGGGAAAGGGGCCAGCATTCATTCCCCCAATATTAAAAAAAAAGTTCATCATGCATTATCTCAACAAAGAACTAAGGAGAGAGCATGATTTTCAGGAATTTCAAATTTTATTTGGAAAAACTGAGAATATCCTGACATGCCAGGACATGAGAGAAAGAGAGAGAGAGAGAGAGTAAAAACACTGAGTTACCACTTACATGATGGTCTGACGGGGGAGAGGGGGTAGCAAGGGGAGAGAGAGAAGCTCACAGATCTAGCTTTTAAAACCCAAGCCCCACCTCCACCTTTCCAAGCCACACCTGTCACCATTCCCATTTTCTGGGTGGTACCCTCTAGCACTTCCTGTCCCTCAACAGATCTAAACTGCAATATCACTGAATTGATGCTTAAAGACCACATGAAAAAGAATAATACCATCAGTGAGAAACTGGATGCAAAATAGTATGGTTAGCAAAATCACATATAGCTTTTAAAAATTCTGTGGTAGACAATAGTTTTCAGTGACTCACTAAGTACAGCAAGCAAGTAGAAAGACCTAAAAAAAGAAAACATATAGTACTTAATCAAATAGTTTCTACTTAGACCTAGATATCCTTCCTACCTACTTATTTCACTTCCCTCAATAACTCTAAGGCTAACCTTGTCAGATAAAGTAAAGACTGCAAAATCTGGATAAGGGCAAGAGACTGGCACACTTCAATGATGGTTCCCTTGTTTATTAACAGGTACCCCCATCATCCAGGGCCCTAGTAGGGAATTCTGGGATTCTCACACAGATATGATGGGCCTAGACCTCTAACAGATCCCTCTCTCTACCATCACTGGCCACCTCCATCAGGAATAGTAGCCACTTGTGAGCCTCTATAGGACCTTGCCCTCAATGTGAAACAACAACTGCTCCATTCTCTGAAGGGAAACTGGGTCAAAATACTCTGCCACCTGAAGAAGACAGGTCCTGAAATGAGTACAGCCTAGAATATGACCATGAAATGTGAGCTCAGACTGACAGGGATATAGAAGTTATGCTCATGTGCTGAATGAATTTGGGCCTCAGATCAGATTGATGGGGTTTACAGTTAATGGTATTTACATACTTTTCCCATATTTGGGAGCTACTCTCTGCCCTGACTCAGTTTTCTAGTCCTATTTCCAACTTTGACACCATCTCCCCAGACAATACCTTTAGCCCACCTGCATGTTAGCTGTTGGGCTCAGGCAAAAATTAGTAAAGTCATGGGCCCCTTGATAGACTAGCTTTTTCCAAATATACTAGCTTTTTCCAAAATGGAGACCCCAAATCTCATCTGCTATATTCTTACCTTTAGGTTCCTAATTACTAAACAATTTGTCCTACTTTCTATATTACTGCTTTTCAGTCAGCAAGTTGCAGATGCTAGCATAATACCAAGCTGACTTCCCTTGGCAGATGACTTCACCAATGTGTCCTAGAACCCCACCTCTCCAGAGCCCTATCCCACTAAGGAAAGACAGGAATAGGCTGGGGGTATGGATCAACCTGTCAATGCCCATGTTAGTGAAGAAGCAATTATAGAAACCAGACCTTCTACCTTCTGTACCCCTTAATGATCTTGGGTCCATACTCCCAGAGGGATAAAGAACAGGAAAGCTTCCAGTGGAGGAAACAGGATGTGGAACTCTAGTGGTGGGAATTGTGTGAACTGTACTCCTCTTATCCAATGGACTTGTCAATCATAATTAAATCAATAAAAAAATGCCAACAAAAAATTCTGTGGTAGAGACAGAAAAAAGACTGGAAAGAAAGCCATCATTTGATTTTGCTCATATGTTCCAATGCTTGGGAATGGATTGCTTACAATGGTCCCCCTCATCTGTCTGATTTCCCTTCCCTCCCTTCCTTCCTCCTCTCTTTCTTCCTCCTTTTCTCTCTTTTGTTCCTTCTCTCTTACTCATTCATTTATTTTTCTTACATTTGAGGCTTTCCTGTTCAAGTCTGACTTTTTAAAGATAGAGACAGAGGCAAACAGAGCAAATTTCCAGAGCAATGAAGCTTCCTCTAGTGTGGTGGGGGTTGCGCAGGTAATAAAGCAGTGCACTATTCAAGTGAGCTATTTTGCTGTCCTTGCCCCCCCCCCCCAACTTTTGTCTTCTACTAAGCTGTTAACATCATCTAAAATAGTTCCAGGTCCTAGGGACTCCTACTTTCCTTCTCCCACACAGGGATTTATCTGAGCCCTTATCAGCTGGGCACTAGGTGGCCTGTTTTACAAAGCCCCCAAGAACAAAGCAAACACCTAGAGTAAACACACTTAAATAAAACTGCACTGTGAGAACAGGTTTAGGTTGTATTTTTTTTTCCCCAAACCATTTGTTCCACCCACAGGACCTACTCTAAATACAGTCCACATTGCTTTTCTTATCAGGCCCAGGGCAAGTTTGAGCTCTTCTCAAATTCTTGTATATTTCTCTCTCTCTCTCTGTCTCTTTATCATTAGTGTTATCTCTGAGATTTCATTGATGCACCACTCCACCACTTTGGCAGATTTATTTTTTATAGAGGGAGAGACAGAGAGAGGAGAGACACCACTATTCTACCACCCATGAAGCTTCCCCTGTGTAGGTTTTCCATGTGGTGGCTGAGGCCTTGAACCCAGGCCCTTGTGCATGATTCTACTGGGTGAGTTATTTCCTGGCTCTCTCCTCTTTACTGTTCTGTAAGGGTGCAAGTTATCAGGAAGTGAAAACATATGGAGAAGTGATGCGTGACCAATAGGCAGGTACCTCTTATTCACCTATGAGTGATGGCACTAGCTATCAATCAGGTCCATGCTCCATGGCCTCCCAGATCTTCTGACAGATCTTAGGGACAAACAGGGAGACTGTATGAGAACAGATAACACTCACACATACACCACTGACTTTTGGGGGGATGGGAAGCTTCATATCCATACTTGTTGGGCAGGAGGCATGAGACTTTAGGTAGAGGAAGGGAAGGGGAGAGGAGAGGAGGAGAGGAGAGAGGAGGGGAGGGGAGAGGAGGGGAGGGGAGAGAAGAGGAGAGCACTAGGGTCTCTCCATGCTGGTGTTCTGGTCATCCCAGTGGCTAGACACCCCAATTCACTGCAGTCCTGTCTGACTTCATCATCTTATTTGACAGGGAAAGAAGCAAAACCCCCAGAGCTAAGTCATTTGCCCAAATTGCACCATCCACAGATACAGTGGACAAGAAGTGGCCACTTGGAGAGTGGACAGAAATGCAGGAGGTGTGGAAGCCATTCTGGGTCCAAGAGATGCTATTTTGTTAAAATACTTTTAAAATTTATTAATTTTATTTGATAAGGGAGAAATTAATGGGAAGGGAGGGGTAGAGAGAGATGTGTGTGTGTGTGTGTGTGTGTGTGTGTGTGTGTGTGTGTGTGTGTGTGTATGCAAGTCACGTGAACTATTTCATCAGCCCCCCTATCGCTTTCATGTCATTATGTTCTGAGGATGCCTGGATCCTTCTAGAACTGAAGTTGAGCATGTATCACAATTTGCATGGATGTGTGTAGATCTGAATCTTATTCAACACTGAGTTGTCACCTGACAACTCCCCACACTACCATAAGCTCCTACAAGAGAAGGGTTGGGCTCTATCTGCTTCCTACTATGTGGCTGCCATCCAGTCAGCATTAGAAGTTTACTAAATAGGTAAATGAATGAGGCTAAATAAATGAAAGGACAGTAGTCTTTATTGAGACCCAATGTGTAGTCTCATTCAGAAGTCTTCCAAGGGAAGGACTGGCAGACAGATCAGAGCAGTGCATCAGCTAGGAAGGAAAACTAGTAGATGGACACAGGGTCTTGCAGGTCTTCCTGCTGATGGAGGAATAGCACTCTAATGGGCCACTCCTGGGACCTGGGAAGTTTTAGCCTCTCTAACTACCACATGTATCCTGTAAGAACCCCATTCTGCTCCATTACTCAAATGGCATCTCTTCCTGAGAGCTGAAGTCTATCTATCACAGCAATTCTGAAGAAGCAGCTCTCTGCAGGTGAACTGAGAAGCCAAAAGCAAGGAAACAAAACCACCTATCCAAAGGTATTTCTGTATACCTATAAGTATACACCTCACAGACAGAAACACCTCTTCTCTGTACACAGAAACACCATGTGTAATTGTTGGTATGCTTCTAAATTCTGCTTCTAAGACCCCTTCTGTTGCATTGCTTGACATTGTAGTCTATTTACATAATCACTGTTTTACCTGGGTCCCGCCCTGCCTGCAGGGTATTGGTTTAATCTCCACTGGTTAGATGGAAGCTTTCTATGTTCTGTTCGAGAGCTCTTTTTTTGCTCCGCCCCCTCCTAGTCATTTCCTTTCCCTTACCACTTCCCGTGAAGAGATGCATAAAAGGTGATGTATCTGATTAATAAACGAGATACTGCTTCCCAGCTCAGCCATGAGTCCCTGGTCATCTGTCTCCCGCCCGCGAAGCTAGACCGGCATGTAATAGCCCAGACTTGAAAGCAACCTGGATACCCAACAAAAATTAGTGGCTAAGAAAGTGGTGGTATACAAACACAATGGAATACTATTCAGCTGTTAAAAGGATGAAGTCATCTCCTTTGCCTCATCTTGGATGGAGCTTGAAGGGATCATAATAAATGAGATAAGCCAAAAAGAGAAAGATGAAAACCAGGTGCTCTCACTCATAGACAGAATTTAAGAAACAAGGGCAGAAAGGGAAAACACAAAGTGAAACTCAACTGGGTGTGGTGTACTGCACTAAACAAAAAACCCTGGGAAAAGAGGGTAGGGAGGAGGCTTGGAGTGAGCTTTGGGGTTCTGGTGCATATGGTAGAAAAGGACCTACACTGGGGCTAAGAATATTCTGCAGACACATTATCACAGGGAGATGAGAAACTATCTATGTGTCAACAACTGTCCTATAAACCATTACCCTCTCCCAATAAAATTATAAATAAAAAACCAAATAATTTTATTCTAAAAAATGTTATGAGCTGGGGAGAGAGCATAATGGTTAAAATAAAATTTAAAAAGGCAGCTTTACTTAACTTGATGCTTCAGATCTAAACTAGGTTACATTAATAAAAACCCACTAATTTTTTCATTTATTTAGTTAGTTAGAAGTTATCTTTACCAGCGTACTGCTCAGCTCTGGCTTACAGTGGTGCTGGGGAGTGAACCTGGGACCTTGGGACCCTCAGGCACAATAATTTTTTTACATCTCCATTATGCTATCTCCTTAATAAATTAAAGGGGACAGTGTGTGTGTGTGTGTGTGTGTGTGTGTGTGTGTGTGTGTGTGTGTGTGTGTGCGCGCGTGCACGCATTAACAGGGTAGAAGGTATGCTAGGACTTCCCAACTCCAAACTGGGCAATCTCGATGTCTTTGCTGAATCTTTTGATGGTAGTTTGGAGAGAAGTATGGTGGGGGGACTTGCCTTCTGGGCAAAATGAAGGCTGAGCTGGCTCTGAATCAAGACTGGGTCCCAGCCCCATTTTAACTGGCAAGAGGGAGTGTCCTTTTACGGGTTAGGTAGCATGAAAGGGTTTTTTGAGAATATCCTCTGTGCCAGATTTTTGGAATTTTCACTAAATGGCAAACATTAAAAGCAAACAATACAAGACAAAAGAAACATGTAGTAGATCCTGTCAGCCCACAGCAGACAGACCAGGAAGATTGGTTTTTCCTTTCTGTAGCATCTGGGCCTGGAGCATGAGTAGTCTCCTTACTTCCTGGCCAACTTTGTCATTTTTTTTTTATTTCAGATACAGAGAGAGGCTCATAGAGGACAAAAACCAGTTTTTCTCACCTAAACTTGCTTCTCTGCATGGAGTGCTTTGACTCTTCTCATTTATTTGTGCAACCAGAAAAATCAGGGAGTGAAAAAACAAACAAAACAAAAGGAAATGAAACAATGAGCTAAGATTCCATCTCAGCATTCATTAATTAGGAGAGCTGACACACTAGGGGTCATTCTAGAATAACAAAGCAGCCACATGACAATATCCAAGGATTAAGAAAGGGAAGTGTATATAGCAACTTATTATACCCACAACTAAAGTTCCTGTGCCCTCCCCCACCTCCAGTTACTATCATTTTCATAAAATCTGAGAGTGTGGTTACTATTTTTTTTTTTTTTTACTAATTCATTTGCTATAGTTGTCTATATTCCACATGAGGGAAACCATCCTGCAGTTGCTTTTACTTCTTATTGAACTGAGCACAATCACCTCCAGTTGCATCCATTTCATCCTGAATACAATATCATCTTTATTTTTTTAACAGTCTGTCTCTAGCACACACACACACACACACACACACACACACACACACACACAGGCAAATAAAACTCTTATTGGATTGGTGTGTTTTTTTGTTCCAAATTTTTGCATACATGTTTGTATTTGAAAATTCATATATGTAAATAACGATATACATATCTGCAGGAATAAAAAAAAAAGAAGAGAAGAGAAAAGGAAAGAAAGGAAAGCACAGGGACTCCTGGGCCCACAGCACAAAGACACTGTGCATCACATCCTGGGCCCCTCAGCTCACTGAAGAAGCCTGTGCCATAGATCTAGAATGAAAGACAGGATGGCATCAGAAAAGCACCTGTGCTTTCTTTTGAGGTTCAAATCAATGGCCATGCCTCCCTGACCCAGGCACACAACAAAAGGGCTTTCTGTCCCAGCGGAAGTCTGAGCAAAGAGCACATACTATAAGCCCCACAGGGGAGAGAGGTCTGGCTCCACTTGTCAAGTGAAAAGAAGGTTCTGGAAAAGGGCCAGGCAGCCTTGTGCTGTGTGTGTGCTCACTCACAAAGTGGCTCATAAGGCGGTGGGGGGTCTCCACATGGTACACATTCCATGTCTTGAAAGCCAACGAGCTTTGTCTTCCTATAAAATCTAGAAGAGAAAGAGAGGGATACTCTTCATTAGCTCTTCCATCTCATAACTGAGGCATAAAGATCCATGTTTTTAGAAATGATTGGGAGTCTTCATTACCAACTCAGCCATTTAGCAAAAAAAAAGGTAAGGCCCGAGCATGACTGTGTCTTAGACAGATGCATCCTCAACAATTGCTTCTAGTAAATGGGGAATACCTGAAAATGTCATGTCCACTGAACATACCTTTGTAGAAAATGAAACCCTACTCTCTATACTGAGTTATGCGGTATGATGAGGAAACATGAAGCCACCGGTCTCTGGCATCTTTAAGGCAACTGATGAAACAAAATTCCTATAGGAAAGCAGAGCACTGTGGCTGGTGAGATAGTTCACTTGGATGGTGTGGTGCTTTGTCCCCCATCCCCACATGCGGGGGGGAAGCTTCACCAGTGGTGAAATAATAGTACAGGTGTCTCTTTCCCTCTCTACCTTCCCCTTCCACTTCAATTTTTTTCTCTGTCAAGAAATAAATGATGTAATATCTAAAAAGAAAGAAGTGGGGAGAAAGAGAGTACCGGTTTTTGACCTTTGGAATTTGGAGAGGAAAAAAATACCATCAAACAAACAAACATAATAAGAGCAATGGAGAAATGCAGTGAGATAATCCTACAATCTTGCTTTGGGGAACCTCTTTGTAGGCAGGACAAGAAACCCAGATATCAAAATGGAAAAAACTGAGAGACTAACAGCTTCCACCACATCACATGGAAAAAAAAAAAAGACATCCACAACTGAACTTGAATAGACACTGATGGACCCCTGAGACAATGTCAAAATGCAGTGTGGCTTCAAGAAAAGACATTTACTCAAATAAACAAAGCATCCTTGGCAGAGTTAATGGACAAAATAAAACTGAAAATAGTTCTCGTCATATTACTGTCTACAGTAAAATGAAAACTCATTCTGATGAGCGTCAACATTGTGATTGAAAACCAGGCAAAGAACATTCACTCCCCAAAGATTACTCCACAGCTTTCAAACCAAATAGTAAAAGCAAAAAAGTATAATGTAGTTATTTTTCCCAAAAAAATTCATATTGAAATATGTAGCCTTTGTACTAATCAGGGTCTGTCAACTGCAATAAAATGATGCCATTATTAATTAGAAAACTGACAAGGTGAGCCTGGGAGGCAGCAGAGTGGCAAAAGCGTTGGTCTCTCATGCGTGAGATCCGGAGTGTGATCCCTGGTATCACATGTGCCAGAGAAATGCTCTGGTTCTCTCATAAATAAATCTAGGGGCTGGGTGGTGGCACACCAAGTTGAGCACATACATAACCATGTGCAAAGACCTACTTCAAGATCCTGGTCCCCACCTGCAGTGGGGAAGTTTCATGAGTGGTGAAGCAGTACTGCAGATGTTTCTCTTTTCCTCCCTATCTCCTCTTCCTTTATTAAATTTCTCTTTGTAAATAAAAATAAATAAAATATTTAAAATAAATAAGTAAATCTCTTAAAAGAAATAAAGGAAAAAAAACTAGAGGGGGGCAGGCAGTGGTGGACCTGGTGGCACAAACACATTACTATGTACAAAGAATCCAGGTTCAAATTCTCAGCCCCCACCTAAAGAAGGGAGGGTTCATGAGTGGTGGAGCTGTGCTGCTGCAGGTCTCTCTCTCTCTGAATATCTTCCCCTTCTTGTTCAGTCTCTCTCTCTCCACAGTAAACAAATAAATGAATAAAATAAAGACAAACTAGTTGGGGGCCGGGTGGTGGTGCACCTGGTTGAACGCACAAGTTACAGTGCACAAGGACCCGGGTTTGAGCCCCTGGTCTCCTTCTGCAGGGGGAAAGCTTCACAAGTGGTGAAGCAGGGCTTCAGGTGTCTGTCTCTCTCCCTCTCTATCTCCCCCTTCCCTCTCAACTTCTGGCCTTCTTTACTATCTAATAAACAAAGATAATGATAATATAAAAAGCAGGAACTATAAAGTAGGAATAGAGCAGACAAAAATAGAGACTTTAGTGTGGAGCCTCCCCCCCTCCCCCAAGCCTCCAGCTTCTTCCTTGGGCTCCATGGCCCCACTTGCTTTCTGCTAAGGAAGCCTGGGGAAGTTGAGAGGGAAGGAGGAGATAGAGAGGGAGACAGAGACACCTGCAGTCCTGCTTCACCACTTGTGAAGCTTTCCCTCTGTAGGTGGGTATCAGGGGCTCGAACCTGGGTCCTTGTACATTGTAAGTTGTGTGTTCAACCAGTGTACTACCACCTGCCCCCTGGTTCCCATTTGTTAAATATCTTGTTTAGCTTTCCATCTCACTGTCTTTCAGCTACCAAGCTGCAAAGGCTACTATGATTCTATCCTTACTTCTCTGTGCAGATGACCCCACCAATGCTTCCTGGAACTTCACTTCTCCAGAGCCCTACCCCATAGGGAGAGGTATGGACTGGGGGAATGGATCAACCTATCAATGTCCACGTCTGGTAGAGAAGCAGTTATACAAGCCAGATCTCCCACCTTCTGCACTCCAAAAAGAATTTTGGTCCATACTCCCAGAAGGGTAAATGATAGGGGAAGTAAATCTGAGGGCTGTGGACCCTCATTCCACTAGGACCCAAAGTCACCAGGAATCCTGTTTTTTTTTTTTTTAATCAAAATGAAAAGGAAATGAATCTAGAAAACACAAGAGGAAGCCAAGCTCTTATTCTCTTATCTGAGAAAGAAGAGGGAAAAAAGGACAAACACCCAGATGTAGTAATAGGTGCAGCAGTGACTTAGGACCCTTGAAAGAAAAATGGAAAAAACTATATATATTTATGGAATCAGCCAGTACCAGTGACCTTGAGAGAACTACTGCAGTTTCCAATGGAGGGAATGGGACACAAAACTCTGGTGGTGGAAACTGTATGGAATTATACCCTTACTATCTGGCAAGTTTGTAAGTCAATATTAAATCACTAATTAAAAAATGTAACATGCAAAATGGACGCTGGCCTCCAGTAACAGAAATCAGCCACATGTCACTTACATATGCAGTGCATTCTGCGAGGTTTTGCATGTACTGTAATCTTTTTATTTAAATTACTTTAATTGGTTTTATCACTTTATTGGGAGGTCAGTGGCTTATATTACAGTAGATACATGGGTACAGTTTCCCATTTGCCCATGATAGGTGTCTACAGAACACTCTCACCTCCAACTGAGGACCTTTCTCACCATCAGGTACTAGGACCTCAAAGCCTCTCCACCCCCTTTCTGCCCTCCTCCCCTAGAGTCCTTTCCTTTGGTGCAACACACCACATCCAGTCCCAGTTTCACTTCACCCTACAGGATGTTCTCACTCATAGGTAGAACTCACTTCATTTTATTTTGCCACTAGGATTACTACTGGAGCTCGGTGCCTACATGACGACTCAACTGCTCCCCATGGCTTTTACTCCTTTTTAAATTTTCACTTCTTCTATTTGATAGAAGAGAGAAAAATTGAAAGGGAAAGAGGAAAAAGAGGGATAGATAAAAACAAAAACACTTGTAGTCATGCTTCACTACTCATGTGGGGACAAGGGGCTTGAGCCCCAGTCCCTGAACATGGTGACTCAGTTGGGTGCATCACTGTCCTGCCTTTGTCCATTTTAATCTTAATCCCTTGAACAATCTGGCAGGTTAGCATTGTTCTTAGATGACAATTGTTTCAGATGACAGGTTTACAGGGGAGAAGGGCTGTCAGAGTAATTAAGTGCTTGGTCTGAAGTCATGGTAGATATTCAGGAAAAGGAAGTAGCTTCCTTTAATCACAGAGTATTACCTGTACCAAAGGCAGCAGTGGCGCCAGAAACACAGACACCAACTTCATGGTTCCTGCCCACTTCATTTTTTTTTTTTCTGGAAGCTACAGGCAATCTTATTTCATCTCCACTTCATCTATCTGTCTGCAGAGTGGGCTTCAACTATTTGCCTTGTTCATATAAATATATTACAGCACGAAAAGAAAAGAAAGGGGGAGAGAGAGAGAGAAAGGAGGAAAGAAAAATAAAGGGAAAAGAAAAAAGGAGGAAAGAAAGAAGGAAGAGAGAAAGAGGAGAGGTAGAGAGACAGTAAGAGAGAGAGAGAGAGAGAGAGAGAGAGAGAAAGGTAGATCTGGGTAGAGAATAATGGTATTCAAAAAATCAAAATGAGCCACCAACAGTCTCAGGTTCAATCCCCAGCACCACCATAAGGCAGAGCTGGGGAGGAAGGAAGTGTTCTGGGGAAGAAGGAAGGAAGGGAGGGAGGAAGAAAGGAGGGAGGGAGGGGAAGGAGAAAGAAAAAAAGTTTGAGGGAGTTGGCTACGGTAGCACAGCGGGTTAAGCGCACATGGCACAAAGCACAAGGAACAGCCTAAGAATCCTGGTTCGAGCCCCTGGATTCCCACCTGCAGGGGAGTTGCTTCACAGGCGGTGAAGCAGGCCTGCAGGTGTCTTTCTCTCCCCCACTCTGTCTTCCCTTCCTCTCTCCATTTCTCTCTGTCCTATCTAACAACAACGACATCAATAATAACAACAACAATAATAACTGCAACAATGAAAAAACAAGGGCAACAAAAAGGAAAATAAATATAAAAAATCATTTAAAAAATTTAAAAGTTTGAAGAAATATTTATTTATTTATTTATTTATGAAAGAGAGAGAGCATCATTCTGGCACATGCAATGTCAGGAACTGAACCTAGAGCTCATGCTTTTTTAAGTCCAGCACTCTTACCACTGAACCACCTTCTGGACTGGTAATCAAGCACTTTGAAATCACCCTGGAAGATGGGGGTAAAAGTCATTGTGTAATTACTGCTTCCCTCACACATTCATGCCAGCTTAATGAGGGTGTAATTTTAAACTAATCATATAAATAAACTAAAAAACATCATTCAGATGTTTACCACCTATGACTTTTCCGCACCCTGGCATGTATTGAGAGAATAAACAAACACACTACAAGCTAAAGCAGTGGGCTCCGGTGACAATGGATAGGGTGAGGCATGAGGAAGTAAAGGGGTGAGAGGTTCCAGGGAGGTCTTCACTGCTCACACACTGCAGCAACCCCTCTCTTTGAAAACCTAAGCCCCTAAGTCCCCCACTCTCTCTGGGAACTGCCTATCCAAGTCCTGTCTCTCTTGTGAGCCTTCTTGTAGCCCCAACCTCCCATAAAAGCCATTCTTTTATCAGAAGCACAAAGAAAGGGCTGGGGGTGGTATACCTGGTAGAGCAGATGTGTTACCATGAGCAAGGGCCCAGGTCCCAGCTCCTATTCCCTGCCTGGAGGAGGGAAGCTTCATGAGTGGTGGAGCAGTGTTGCAAGTGCCTATTTTTCTCCTTCTCTCTGTTTCTATCTGTCTCTATCCAATAAGGAAAATATTTTACGAAAGAGAGATAAAGAAGGAGGAGGAGGTGGAGGAGGAAGAGGAGGAGGAGGAGAAGGAGGAGGAGGATTCTGTCTCCCAAGTAACTGTTTTTTTCTGGCCTATATGTCATATAACTAACTACTTGGAAGAAACCAGCCTCTGTATTTCACCTTCTAGGGTCTGTCACTCTGTCTGGATCAGCTATGGTTCCTGTCCAACCAGGAAGGGCATAGGCTCATTCTCATGGTGGACATTATTAGAGGAAGTCTGTATTGTCTAATACCTCCCCACTTCTGTCCACCCCTCAGGGACTTTCTTACTGCAATACTTTCCCCTTCACCTGCTTTATTTTTTATTTTTTTATTTTTTTACTTCTTTTTTTAGCAAATTTATTTATTTGATAGGAAACAGAGAAATTGAGAGGGGAAGGGGAGATAGAGAAGGAGAGACAGAGAGAAAGAGATAAGAGAGATACCTACAGTACTGCTTCACTACTCGTGAAGCTTACCCCCTGCAGGTGGGGCCTGGAGGCTTGAACCTGAGTCCTTGCACACTGTAATGTGTGCTCAACTCGGTGTACCAACTTCCAGCCCCTTTAACTGCTTGTTTGTTTTAATTTATCTATTTATCTACCTATCTACCTACCTACCTACTGAATAGAGACAGAGTGGGAGAGAGAAAGAGAGAGACCTTGACAGCACTGCCTCACCACTTGTGAAACTTACCTCCTACAGGTGGGGACTGGGGGATTGAACCTGGATCTTTGTGCATTGTAACCTATTTGTTCCACCAGGTGCACTACCGCCTGCCTCATCCCCTTCTCCTGCTCCTTACAGATACCAAGTTCAAGGCCTGGCCTCTCTTATGTTCCATGGTTTAGTGCTCTCCCTCCCCTTCCTACCACAGAGAGACCACGAGAGTCTGCAGAGGGCAATTCACATACATTCAGCAGCTGTGCTCAAACCATGGCCAGGCACTTTGGGGATGAATGGTACTCAATGCCCATTTCTCCACATGAAGAGAGGAGAGAGGAAGTCCTACATACCCGGGCAGACAGTCCCCGCAGACAGCATCACTAGTGGCAGAGCAGTTGACCTTCTGGAATCGACTGAGCAGTGCACAGTCTAGACAGAGCTTACACTTCTGGAAACCCCAGTCATCCTTGAACCTGTGGGGTCGGCACCTTACACACTTGGCATCTTCTCCATAGCCAAAGCCACATTCCTGTGGGGATTAACAAATGAGAGACAGAGCTAATCAGATACTATTAGCTAAACAAGGAAAGAGGACTGAGCTGAAGAGGAAGAACTGGGGGGCTCTCTGACCCCCAGTCTCTTCATCTGGCTGAGTAACTGCAAGGGCCAGTCATGGAAGGTACAAAGGCAGAGTTCAAATGAGACTCCAACTGCTAATCCTCTCTCTTTACAAATGTGAGTGTATTTAGGCACTCACTTCATCCAAACAGCTGAGAGCATTTGTATAACAAAGCTTCCTCAACCCCCAACCTCCAATCTCAAATGCCCCAGCATTACTGTAGCAGTGTGGTAGAATTCTGGCACTTTCTTTCTCTCAAACTGAACCAGTCATGTGAATGCGCAGCAGCAAAAGTCTGGAGAGCTATGCAGATTCAGAACCACTTAACAAGTGCAGAAGGAAGGTTCCTAGCTTGGTAATCCCTCCCAGACAAGAACCTTGACAGGGTCAGCAGCATAGTGCTGTGGAAAGGGAGAGAGACTTTACATGTCCCTTAGAAGGATACTGAGCTCTTGCTCAGAAAAAACCATATAAGGCTCTAGGTCTCTCATTTCTCTGGACTCAGTCATCAGAACTGGGAAAACATCCTTGTTTGCCAAAAATGAACAGAACCGAAGGCACTCTAAAGGCCATACTAGACCCTCCAAGAACCACACACATCACAGTAGGTCATATCACAATGGAAACACAAATTGAATGACATAGCTGTGCCTTCCAGATTGTGTTAGAAAGCTAAGTTATGGGAGCTGGGTGGTAGTGAACCCTGTTGTGTGCACACTCTACTGTGTGCAAGGACCTGCATTCAAGATCCCTGTCCTCATCTGCAGGAGGAAACTTCATGAACAGTGAAGTAGTGCTACAGATGTCTCTTTCTGTCTCTCTCCCTCTCAATAATCCCCTTCCTGGGAAGTCAGGTGGTAGCGTAGCGGGTTAAGTGCACATGGCTCAAAGTGCAAGGACTGGCAGAAGGATCCCGGTTCAAGCCCCCAGCTCCCCACCTGCAGGGGAGTCGCTTCACAGGCGGTGAAGAGGTCTGCAGTTACCTTTCTCTTCTCTTCTCTGTCTTCCCCTCCTCTCTCCATTTCTTTCTGTCCTACCCAACAACAACGACATTAATAATAACAATAATAACTACAACAATAAAAGGGCAACAAAAAGGGAATAAATAAATAAATATAAAAAATAATCCCTTTCCCTCTCAATTTATCTTTGTCCAAAATGAATAAACACACAAATAGATAAATATTAAAAAAAAACTTAATTAGGGGGAAAAAACAGTTTTCCAATCTTCAATTTTTTTTCTAGGTTACTGGAAACATTTTTCATACAAAACAGATTTCATATTTTGGTCTCTACTAGATCTTCACTGCTCCAGCTCTAAGTCAACTGTTTCAGATATGCAGAGAGATGGAGACACCTGAATCCCTGCACATGGTAATGTTTGCACTCTATGAGGGACACCACAGCCTGGCTCTGTTAGATTTCTGAGAGGACATGAAGAAGAACAAAGTCAGGTAGGCTGGCTGCGATCATGTTCAGCTTCTGACAAAGGCTCTCCTGGCTGATCTCCATAAAGGCTCTTGGGAGCTAAGTTTCTGAACAGGCCCATCTGTGAGTCTTGTTCTCACAAGCCCAGCTGCCCCCAACGCAGTTGATTTAGTCTGGACAAGCTTCTCCACCCCCAAGAGCTAATGGAGCTCTTTATCCACCTCACCCCCAGGTGATGCTTCAGCTCCTGGCTGGCCGTCAGCAAGAAGCCAGTAACTAGTGTTAGCCAGAAGCTTTCACCTCCTGTTTCACCTTACAGCCTCGCCCTGCTCTGCACCTAATAACCCCCATGTCCAGGCTTTCTTTGGGGCTGAGCCTTCTTTTGTCCCCACACTGTATTCCACTGAAGTGACCCTCATATCTAGCAAAGGTCCTAGAGAATGTGGCCTGGGAGGTGATACAGGAAATAAAGCCTTGGACGCTCAAGTGTGAGGTGCTGAGTTTCATCCTTTGCATCCCATGTACAATGGTCCACACCTCTCTCTCTCCCTTCCTCCTTCTTTCCCTCTCTCCCTTCCTTCCTCCTCTCTCATTAATAAAGACATCTTAAAAACAAAAACTGGGAGTTGGGCGGTAGCGCAGCGGGTTAAGCACACGTGGCACAAAGCTCAAGGACCGGCATAAGGATCCTGGTTCAAGCCCCCAGCTCCCCACCTGCAGGGGAGTCGCTTCACAGGCGGTGAAGCAGGTCTGCAGGTGTGTATCTTTCTCTCTCCCTCTCTGTCTTCCCCTCCTCTCTCCATTTCTCTCTGTCCTATCCAAGAACAACAACATCAATAACAACAACAATAATAACTACAACAACAACAACAACAACAAAAACCAAGGGCAACAAAAGGGAAAATAAATAAATAAATGTAAAAAATTTTAAAATTTATATATATATATAAAGCTATGCTTGGGTGGCTCAGGAGGTAACATAACACAGTGGCTAGAAGAGTTGAACTCTCAAGCATGAGGTTCTGAGTTCAATCCTTTGCATGCACTGCATGTACTAGAGAGATGCTCTTTCTCATTTTTAAATAAATCATTAAAAAAAAAAAAGAAAAGAGGGCACCAAAGTAAAGACCCTGTGGTGAGGGGGAGTGGACATGCGGCTTCCTGGGCCGGCGGGGGTGGGGTTGGGGGTGGGTGGGTGGGATGGGACACAATCTTTTGGTGGTGGGAATGGTGTTTATGTACACACCTATTAAATTGTAGTCATATAAATCACTAATTAACATGAGAGGGGGAAAAATTGATTGTATGTCTAACAAAGGGACTTTTCAAAGTTAACCCAATTACCAAATAATGTGACGATAACAGTAACTATCCACTGTCTTCTTGAACCCTAAGATAGCAGGAACCTCATATTTCCACTATAGAGCCTAAACTTCCCCCAGTCCTGGGACCCTAGGGTAGGGCCCACTTTCCCATATGCTTCTCTCAGTTCTTATCAAATAATATTGCACCCTCTGATTGCAACCTAATCAACGCAACAAGTGCCACCCCAGCATGCTTCACTTCAGATGGTGTCCAGAGACTTCAGATGTGGAACGACAACCCTTCAGCTTCATCACTCAGGTGAGACCTTTCCTTTCATAGTATTCTCTAATTCCATCCCAGGTGGTTCACTTCCTAACAAAGTCCCAAAACCTAGATATAGACCAGGTTCCAAGAGATAGAGCATATGTTCACACGTATCCATAAACTAGGGCAAATATATACCTGAAAGCAGTAGTACATTAGAGTTTGCAGTGAGTACCCCCCAACACTTCATCTCCACTATTCCAACCTTTGGGTCCATGATTGTTCAACAATTTGTTTGGCTTTGTATGTTAACTCTCTTTTCAGCCACCAGGTTCCAGATGCCATCAGGATGCTGACCAGGCTTCTCTGGACTGAAGACCCCACCAATGCATCCTGGAGCTCCGCTTCCCCAGAGACTCACCCTACTACGGAAAGAGAGAGGCGGACTGGGAGTATGGATCGACCAATCAACGCCCATGTTCAGCAGGGAAGCAATTAGAGAAGCCAGACCTTCCACCTTCTGCAACCCACAATGACCCTGGGTCCATGCTCCCAAAGGGATAGAGAATGGGAAAGCTATTGGGGAGGGGATGGGATATGGAGATTGGGTGGCGGGAATTGTGTGGAGTTGTACCCATCCTATGATTTTGTTAATGTCTCTTTTCTTAAATAAATTAATAAAAATAAAAAAACACAAAAAAAAGAAAGTCTACCATACATCTTTAACAAGAGTCACTGGTACTTTTTTCCCTGAACAGCACATATCAGTCAGGTGAGTATTAAGTAAGTAGGTGCTAGATATATAACCATGCTAGTTAAAGATGCCATTTAAAGGGCTCAAACTGGCATTTCCTAAAGTGGAAGCAGTGGCTATTATTGCTGTTATTATTAGTTATTTTATTCCAGGGAGCAAAAGTATTACTATGGTAATGTTCTATTATTCCAGGGAGCAAAAAAGAAAGTACTATTATGTTTATATCATGATGAACACTACTATGATTACTATTACTATTATTGTTGTTACTACTATTATCCATATTATTCAAAGTCCACAGCAATGTTTCCCACTTGTTCAGGCCAAGCAAGCTACCTGGGCTGTGTGAAGAAGAAGGCAGGTGAAGGTAGGTTTCTGGGTGGATGTGAAGGTCTGGTAGGTAAAGGGAGAGAGTGAGGTGGAGAGAGTGGGGTGGAGTGGGGAAGATGAAGTCAGAGAGCAGATGCTGGTGGGGCGGCTCCCCAGCTCCACCAGACAGCAGCAGCAATGACTCTTCCTCTATCCAGAATTTTCCAGTTGCATGTGGTTCTTTAACAACAAAAATGACTAAAAGTCAACAGTCCTCAAATCCCCTTCTCTACATAAACACACACACACACACACACACACACACACACACACCAGCCTTAGTGTGGGAAAGCAGATCCCCAGATCATGGGGTGTTCAGCAAATACATACTGGTGGGGGGTTGGGGGGAGGTTGGGAGCTAAAGCACCACCCACCTACCTACACAGCTGATATATGCTATTTGCTTCTTTGAGCCTTTGTTGTTGTTATTATTGGTAGAGGCAGAGAGAAAGAGAGTGAGAGAGTAGGTAAAGAGGCCATAGCACCAAAGTTTCTTCCAATGTAGTGGCAGCCTGGCTTAAACCTTCGTTACGGCAAAGCAATGCACTATCCGAGTGAGTTATTTTACCAGTCCAGCTTCTTTGAACTTTAAAGCTCACATTTAGCCCAGAATAAATTATTTTTTTGGTGAATATCTAAGGAAAATAAACAGAGGAGACCAATGAGATTTATGGGGTTAGTGCTGAGAATTGAGCTTTTTAATTTCCTTTCATAAAATACCAACCACAGTCCCTAGCCCCCCCAACTCTCAGTTTCTAAAAATCTGCATCTGATATATATATATATATATATATATATATATATATATATATATATATATATACATACACACATATATTTTACAAGCTGAAACTTGTTAATATTTGCCAACATCACTGGCCTTGGTTAGTTATAATTAAACCTAAATAAAGTGAGCAACACTGTAATTAAATAGCAGAAATAAGTCTTTTTTATGTTTGCAAGTTATATAGACTTCCCCCCCCCCTTGGGTGGCTTTCTTCAGATGTTCAAAATATGTCTTTAAAAAGCATATCTCTTCAGAAATATCACTGTGGACACATGCACTTGTGTGGGAAGCTGAGTTGTTGTTGTTTGTGAGAATTGTGTGAGTCTGCGAACATGCACACAAGCACGTGCACACACACACATACGCACACACACTGACTAAAATAATCTCAATAATTGGTTAGAAAAACTGGCTTTGAACATCGTGCCAGAGACTTGAAGTGGTTTGTGCAAAAGAAAAAAGTTTCCTGACTGACTATACTGGGAGGTAGTTAAGTTCAAAGCACAATGTTGGTGCTCAAAGCAGGGTGGCGGGGGGAGAGGGGGGAAGAGGGGGAGAGGAAGGCCAGGCTGGGCAAGTTCAAGACCACAAGAATTCAGAGCCGAGGGCCAGTGAAACAGTTCACCTGGATAGTGCACTGCTTTGCCATGTGTGTGACCCAGGTTCAAGTCTAGCCCCCACCACATTGATGGAAGCTTCAGTGCTGTGGTGTGTGTCTCTGTCTGTCTGTCTGTCTATCTATCTGTCTGTCTGTCTATCTATCTATTGTCTGCGTATCTGTCTATCTATATCTGAATAAGTCCCCCTGGATAGGTGAATCCCCAACAATGACAAAAAAAGAAAAAGAATTCAAAGTTTTTCAGCCTCTGTTAAAAGAAAGAAAGGAAGGAAGGAAGGAAGGAAGGAAGGAAGGAAGGAAGGAAGGAAGGAAGGAAGAAAGGATGGCTGCCTGGAATCCTCAAAATAGATTTTAATGTCTTCAGCAAACTCATTATTCTTCTCCCTGACTAACACACAACCTTTCCCTCTGCCTCCCCCCACCCTTGCTGGTTATACAACTCTACAGAATCAGCAAGATGGTTGTGCAGAGGGAAGAACCTGCCATCTTCTTAGGTAGCTAGCACATGAAAATAAACTTGCTTTATTCTCACCATATGTAACTTGAAGACTAACATTCAAGAAGAGAGCACTAAGCCTCTCCTTGGCCACCACGAGGGAAAAGCAATATCAGAGGTCTTTGGGGACCAGCAGCCAGACCAGGGCACTGGGAGGAGGAAACAGATTTAGAAGGCTGCCCAAGAAGGCCACTCTGGGACTGCAGACATATGGGATCAGCATGATCTGGAGGCCTCGCTCTTCCAAAGGTTGTTGTTGGACCACAATCCAATCCCAGAACCAGGACCTCAACATGGTAAGACGTGTCATGAGCTGAAAGGAACTCAAACTCCAGTTCTTGTTCCTTGGTGAGATTAGCCATAATCAGGTGGTTGACAACTACCGTGGGTGGATAGCAGAGACAGGCTGTCCCCATTACCACAGAAAGTTGTGCTGGATAGCACTGCATGAGGCATTATCAATACAAGAAGCAGGTCACTGCTCCCAGAGTGTTCTGTCGCCTCCCTCAAAACTGTCATCTATGAAGAATGACACAGGAAACTCCAAGTAAGCTCTCTACCTCCATTTCCCCACCTCTGTAACACGAGCAGTTCTCCATACTTAAGACATGCTGGTGTGGGACCAGGAGACAGCTCACTTGGCAGAGTGCACATTTTACCATGTGTGAGCATCTGGGTTTGAGGCCCTGACCGCCATATCCAAGCACTGTGCAAACAGGAAGTGTCACAAGAGGTGAATGCTGTGGTGTCTTTTTGCCTCCTCTTTCTGTCTCTCTATCTTCCCATTTATTTTATATAGGGAGGAGTAGTGGAATTATGCAGGTAAGGAGCCTCAGGAAAGTCTTGGCAACCAAAAATAGACCTATTGTTGTGAGGATTCTATTATTTAGTAATAGGAAAATCACATAGCACTTGGAGCATTATGTAAATGTTAGCTAATATCATTGATTTTGATCACATATGTATTACAGAGTGATGACTGAAGAAATCCAGACATAATACATATCAGTTGTGCTAAGAGACCTTTCAATGAACACAATCCAAGATTCTCAATAAGAACAAAAAGAATAAGAACAAAATAAGAACAAAAATAAGAACAAAAAGAGGCTATTTCAAAGCTCTTATGCCTGGGTAAAAACAATTCATCATATTAAAAGTGACAAAGGGGATAGGCAGTTGTGTACCTGGTAAAGCACACATGTCACCATGTGCAAGGACCCAGGTTCAAGTCCCCAGGCCCTACCTGCAGGAGGGAGGCTTCAAGAGTGGTGAAGCAGCGCTGCAGGTCTCTCTCTGTCTCTCCCTGTCTATATCACCCTTCCTTATCAGTTTCTTTCAGTGTCTATCCAAAAATAAATATAACATGTTTATTTATTTATTTTTGCCTCCAGGGTTATCACTGGGTGGTGCCTGCACTATGAATCCACTACTCTTGGAGGCCATTTTCCCCATTTTGTTGCCCTTGTTGTTGTTATTGCTGCCATTGCTGCTGCTGTTGTTAGATAGGACAGAGAGAAATCAAGATAGGAGGGTACAGTCAGAGAGGAGAGAAAGATAGACACCTGCAGGCCTGCTTTACCACTTGTGAAGTGAACCCCTGCAGGTGGGGAGACAGGGGCTCAAACCAGGATCCTTATGCTGGTCCTTGTGCTTTGCACCAAGTGTGCTTAACCTGCTGCATGGTGCCTCCAAATATTTTTACATTAAAACAAACAAATAAAAGTAGCCAAAGAACAGCAGAGAAGCCAGTGTAAATAAATCACATTGGTATTCTTGAACCTGGAACTTCTCTGTAGACTTCTTCCCACCTACCAAGTGAGAGGAAGTAAAAACCAGTCAGGAGCCAGGGGCCAACTGGCAGCTCACTTGGTAAAGCACACAGGTTATCATATACTAGGACCCAGGTTCAAGCATCTGGCCCCTAACTGCATGGGGGAGAGGTACTTCAAGAACAGTGAAATAGTGCTATAGGTGTCCCTCCTTCTTTCTGTCTCTCTTTCTCCCTCTGTCTCTTACTTTCTATCAAAGAGAGAAAGAAAGCAGGCTGCCAGGAATGCTGGAGTTGTATAGTTCCAGAGGTAACCCTAGTGGCCAAAAAAAAAAAAAGCAAAAAACAGGTAGGGAACCAGTGGCCACATGCTTTTAGCAAGCATAGGAGGTCTCCAAAGAATGTTTGTCTGAAAGCTGCTGCTGAACCCCAGCAACATGTTTCAAATGGTTGAGACCAAACAATGGGCAAGTAAGTCTACACACCTTGAGGAAAAAGCTGAATTGAATGTCTTCCAAAGAAAATAACAATTAGGAGTAATAAAACCACAGATGGAAGGTTTAACCATGCCGCATACCCAGAGCAACTTCCTAGCTATAGTTCTAACATACAGGGATATGATAGTAACAAAGAAACTTCCTGACCCAGAGTTTAGTCTTTCATTTGTCTGTCCTTCCTCTCTTCCCTTCCCTTCCCTCCCTCCTTCCCTCCTTTCCTTTCTTCCTTCCTTCTTCCCTTACATCCTTCCTTCCTTTCTTTCCTCCTCCTCCTCCATTTTCTTACTCATCATCATGCATGATCTTATTACTTTTTAAGATCTATTTATTTATATGAGAGAGAGAGAAAGAGAGAGAGAGAGGAAGACCAGACTGCTCAACTCTGGTATAGGGTGATGCTAGGAATTGAACCTGAGACATTTGCAAACCTTGTGCTCTAATGCTCAGCTACCTCCCTGGTCCTATATTGTGCTATTTCAGAGAGATGTGATATTAGAAAATAGATATGAGGGTTTAAAAGAATATTTAGTTTAATGAGAGAGATATAGAGAGAAAGCACTGCTCAGCTCTGGCTTATAACGATGCTGGGGATTGAACCTTGGACTTCAGTAAATAAACGTTTTAATGTTCATGCTTCCTATAGCAAAACAAATAATGATTCAAATAAAATTATTAGAAAATTAAAGAGAAACAACATACACACACTTTTTATGATTTCAAACACTTCAGATAGACAAAATTATATGCCTAGTTAGAAAACTGAAGGGTTCTCAGACTCATTCTGTGGAGAACAAACCTCTGGGCCCCAAATGAAGTCTCTGGTACTAAGGGTTGGGTGGCCCAACCATGATGTCCCTTCACCCCTTCACTTCATCTCATCTCAGAGGCAGAACCTAAACCCTGACAACCAGCATCACTTGTCAGTTCCAGAGAGGTCACTGACCTAATGAACAGACAAACAGACAGGCAGACATACCTCTTCCATTTCCCAAAGCAGGGTGTGTGTGTGTGTGTGTGTGTGTGTGTCCTTACAACAAACAAAAGACTGGTTTACTGGTGTCACTTCCTCCTGCCCATGAAAGCTTTTCATTGTGTTTGGCGTCTCTGAGTACTTTCCAGTTTGTGGAGGAGATGCTGTCAGTTCAGGAATGATTTAATAAAGCCAGTAAACTGCAAAATTTGCTCAGTATGAAAATCTAATAGTTTCCTTATAAATTAACAGGTACACTTTACCTCTGCTGTGAAATTATATATTTCGCTTTCTAAGTAAAAATAAAAGGATGTTGTTTGTAAATGCAGTACTCTGGTCAGGTTTTAAAAAAAAAAGGTATAATTTAGGTATATTTCAAGGCCGCCCATGACACTACTAATTTTCACCTGAGCCAACGGCTAACACTCAGGTGGACCAAAGGGATTGTCTGGGGAGATGGTAGCCCTTGGAATATACCTAAAACAGACCTACTAACCTTTTCTAAAATGGAAACTCCAAATCTCATCTGCTGTATTTTTGCCTTTATGTTCCTGATTATTAAACAATTTGTTCTTCTTTATATTTTAATGCTTTTTCAGACACCAAGTTGCAGATGCTACCATGATGCCAACCTGATTTTCCTGGGCAGACAACCTCACCAATGTACCCTAGAACCTCACCTCTCCAGAGCTCTGCCCAACTAGGGGCAAATAGAAAGAGGCTGGGAGTATGGATCGACCTGCCAGCATCCATGTTCAGCAGAGAAGCAATTACAGAAGCCAGACCTTCTACCTTCTGCACCCCATAATGATCCTGGGTCCAAGATCCCAGGGAGATAAAGAATAGGAAAGCTTTTAAGGGAGGGGATGGGATAAGGAACTCCGGTAGTAGGCTTTGTATGGAATTGTCCCCTCTTATCCATGGTCTTATTAATATTTTTTATTTTATAAATATTTTTTTTTTAAAGAAAAGGTGCTCGGAGTCAGAAGGATACATTTCCCTTTGATCTTTGAGCTTGGCAATCTTCATCACCCACTTGGATCTACCTGTTGCCTTAAGGGATTTATCTAGCTTCATTATACACAAGTCTTCCTTTTCTTTCCTCTGAAAGCAAAATGTTAAAGACTTCATGAAGGTAGTGGAAGTGGTTAGTTGGAAATCCCAAGTATTAAAGTAACTGCTTGTAAATAGTACAAACCCTTTGCCTTTTTTTTTTATTTCTCACCAGGGCTATTGCTGGGGCTCCTTGCCTGCACAAGGAATTCAGTATTCCTGCTGACCATTTTCTTTCTTTCCTACCACCTTTTATTTTATTTTATTTTATGTCACAGAGAGAAATTGAGAGGGGAGGGTGAAATAGAGAGGGAAATTCTTAACTACATTGTTTACTGATTCCAGATTTAGGTAAACTGCTGTAGAGAAGCCCTTACACTGAACAGAGCAAACAGCATGTCTGACAATGCATGTTATTACAATCACCAGATTAAACATCAGTGGATGCTACAGGTAACTAGATAGCACGGGGTTCAAGTGTCAGCAGCTTCACATAAAACCCTGAGCACAGAGACTGCAGTCACTTATCTGATTCCTCAGTCAGGGAGGCTCCCTACTCCATCCTCCCCCCAACCCAGGAGAGATTTGTGAATTGCAAGTCTTTGTTCCCTGCTGTCTATACGTCACTGATGAAAAATCAATGGGTGGCAAGACTTGGACTTTAAATAATGGCAGTTCCTAGAGGGAATGGCACTTCTCTTTTAAGTCACTTGAAATAAAAGGGAAAAAAAGTATTTGTTCTTTTTGGAGTAGGATAACTTTGATGCTTTCTTTAGAACAAAACCAGACATCAATTACCAATGACTAGCAACATCTTCAAAAGGTCAGAAAAGAAAGCAAATGGATGGAGGGCTCTGAGCATGCTCACAGAAAGAAAATACATAAATAAAATGAATAAATAAAAATCAAATTCTCCATAATATTCAAGATTCTGCATTCTGCTCTGTGTGAGCATAGTCTCTTAACAAATAATAGTCAAGTTGAATCTAGTTCAAGTGCTCCAGGAGTAACTCATACTTAGCATGAAGAGATTAAAATAAGACTTGTATTGTTAAAGGAATATTCAGAACACTGTTTGGGGAAAGAGGAGCAAGTTACTTAAGATGCCACTGGTTCTACTCATAGTTACATTTATATAAAAGTAGCACTTGGAGTTGGGAGATAGCATAGTGGTTCTGCAAAAAGGCTCTCAGGCCTGAAGTTCTGAGGTTCCAGGTTCAATGCCCAGTACCACCATAAGTCAGAGCTGAATAGTGATCAGGTATAATAAAAATAAAAATAATTAATAATAATAATATAAGACCCAGAAAAGGGTTACTTTTGTTTTGTATTAAAAATAATGTACTATTATATTTCATCATTATACATAATGCACAGTTATTTTCTATTATCAATGTTTGAGTTATAGATCTTTTATAGAATCATGATTTTTTTTGGTTTATTTTGCTGATATAAATAAACCTTAGGGCAGAGGGTAGATAGCATAATGGTTATGCAAACAGACTCTCATGCCTGAGGCTCCAAAGTCCCAGGTTCAATCCCCCACATCACCATAAGCCAGAGCTGAGCAGTGGTTAAAAATAAATAAATAAATAAATAAATAAATAAATAAATAAATAAAAAACCTTAACAGGGTCCAGCAAGATAGCTCACCCAGAAGGGTGCTGCTTTGCCATGCATATCACTCAGGATTGAGTCCAGTTGTACTGGGTGAAGAAGCTTCAGTGTCATGGTATCTTCCCCCCCCCCCTTCTGTCTCTTTATCTCTATCTTTTTCTTTTTGGGGAAAAAAGAAGAATGGTGAAATAGCTCACTTGCTGCCTTGCCTTGTGTGTGAGTCAGGTTTGAGCTTAGTCTCTATTTCATTGAATGAAGCTTCATGCTGTGGTCAGGCAGTCTCTCTCCACTACCCTCCTCCTTTGCCTGTCTCTATCTAAAATAGCAAACCTAAACAAACCTTCATAATTCTATTCTTCCAATGTTATACAATACACACTGACATAAAGACAATGGCACTGATGTAATTCTCACTCCTAGAAAGAACTTCCTTCATTCCTCTCAGTAAGACACAGGAATCACATACTAAAAGGGAAAATGTGTGACACTGGGCTAATGTAACATTAGGAACCAAGAATTCTGTCATAGTGTCCACAGCTTCTTTAGCAATGAACTCAAAGAACTCAGAGAAACACACACACACACACACACACACACACACACACACACACACACGAGAGAGAGAGAGAGAGAGAGAGAGACAGAGAGAGAGAGAGACAGAGAGAGAGAAAGAGAAACACAGACACCCAAGTTCACCACACAGCCAGTATCTACCTTCGACAATTCCATGCCTGGTCCACATTGCCTGCAGGGGACACAGCTTCCAAAAGGGTCCCGGAATTCCTGCTGTCTACAGTCATTCGTTTCACAAAGCCCTCTTTGTGCCTGAAAAAGAGGAATTCACCAATTGTTATCTCTAACCAAACTAAGTAAGTTTTTTTTTTTTTTTTGGCAAAAGAAGAACAGTATCATCAGTGTCACTTCTATGACCACAAAATGTGCATATTAACTCAGAGCAAGGCCAATTTAACTTTCACTCAAAGAAGACAAGTCACATCTGAATAAGTCAGTGGAGCACAAGAATCGTGATGTGTCTGTATGATGACTCTCCTTTTTCCTTAGAATGGATCTCTAATTTTCTCTAAACTTTTTTTTTTAGTATCCAAGCTAAAAAAAAAAAGACTTTGCATACTAATATCCAAGAGCCTTTTATGCCCTGAAATATTCTCAATTAAAAAAATTACATTTTGGGAAGACTGGGAGATAGCTCACCAAGTAGAATGCATATTTTACTCTGTGCGGACCTGGGTTTGAGCCCCCCAGTCACCATATGGACACATCAAATGAAGGAGAAGCTTCAAGAGTGGTAGAGTAGTGCTGTGGTGTCTCTCTGCTTCTTTCTCCCTCTCTGACTTCAATGTACATAATTATCTTTATACTTATACATTCCCAGACTAAAATACTTTTATGTTCTTAACACTATCAAAATTTTTTATTTTTTGATCATCTCTGGGCTGAATTTTTAAGCTTAGAAAGAGTAAGATGCAGAATGAGAAGGGAGGCATGGGGGAACTATAGCACAATGCTTCCTTCAACTTGGTGGGAACAGAGTTTGAACCTAGGTCATGGACATGGCAAAGCAGTGCACTAAGTGAGCTGTTTCACCAGCCTTTGAAAGATCTTTGCTATTTGGAATTCAAACATCAAACATCTCCATGTAGAGCCAGGTGGTGGTATTCCTGGTTGAGCACACATGTCACAATATACAAGGACCCAGGTTCAAGCCTCTGCTCCCCACCTGTAGGAGGAAAGATTCATGAATGGTGAAGCATGTCTGTAGGTGTCTCTGTCTCTCTACCTCTCTATCTTCCCATTCCTCTTGATTTCTGGCTATCTCTATTCAATAGATAAAGATAATAAAAATTTAAAAAATTAAAATTAAAAATCTTCATGTAAATTAATTTTTTCTTTTGGGGGGAGAGCCTAAAAAAGTACAAACGTCTATGCAAAGACAATGGATCATTAGAAAATCAATTCTCGGGAGTCGGATGGTAGCGCAGAGGGTTAAGCACATGTGGCACGAAGCACAAAGACCTGCCTAAGGATCCCGGCTCCAGCTCCCAGCTCCCCACCTGCAAGAGAGTCACTTCACTGGCAGTGAAGCAGGTCTGCAGGTGTCTATCTTTCTCTCCCCCTGTCTTCCCCTCCTTTCTCCATTTCTCTCTGTCCTATCCAACAATGATGACATCAATAATAACAACAATAATAACTACAACAATAAATCAAGGGCAATAAAAGGGAATAAATAAATAAATAAATAAATCTAAAAAAAAAGAAAATTAATTCTCAATTTTTGACAAACCACCTGCTATGGGCTCTGAGTCAGTTTAGATAGGTTTGTTAGGATCTGGGCTGTGTTGTGAGAGACACACTGTGCATCACTGGCTCTGGGTCATAGCAGCACTGTGATTTTATGACTTCATGTGACCCCAAATAAAATGATTTTAATAACTGCTATGAAAGTCCAAACTCAATTGCCATTTTCATTTATGAATGAACTGTACCAATGGGAAGATATAACTTAAGAAAAAAAAAATTTTCCACCAGGGTTATTGCTGGGGCTGAGGGCCTACATGATGAATCCACCACTCCTGGCAGAGATGTGTATGTGTGTGAATTATTATTATTATTATTGTTATTATTGTTATTGGATAGCGAGTGAGAGACAAAGGAAGATAAAAAGGGGGGAGAGAGAAAGAAGAAAAGAGACTTGTAGCACTCTATCACCCACCATTCATGAACCTTCCCCCCCTGCAGGTAGGGGCCTAAGGGCTTGAACTCGGGTCCTTGTGCATGTTACCATGCACACTTTATTGCATGTACCACCACTGCCTTACCCATAAAGAAGTTTTCAAATATGGGATTAAAACTGGAAGAAGTTGTGTTGCTACTTATATGAACATTCCCATCCCATTCATCCACAAAAGAAAGAGTTGACTTACCAAAGAAATTAGTAAGACTGCAGCAGTGAGCAAAACCTTCTCCTGTTCCAGCAGCCCTTTGAAAGCCATCCCCCTTTGAATATGTCAACTGTTGCAGAGTTCTAGAAAAGTAGATACAGTGGATTTTAGTGACTATGTCAGTTCCTGCATACTGTCTGCCATCTCCTAGGCAATACCGTTCATCTTTTAAAAGGAACCTCCTTCAAAAAACACAGAACAGATACATATATGCACGCATGGTTTAAAATGGTAGGTACTAGTAATTGAAATTTTGTCTGCTACTCAAGATATGCAAAACTGCTACTGGCGCTGAATTCCCAGGTTATGCACATCTGTATTTCCCATTCAGGTCTCTACCAGCCAATCAGTTTACTTCACCTAGTAGAGAATTATATTCAAATAGTGATGGAGGGCTGGGGAGACAGCATAATGGTTCTGCAAAACACTAGCATGCCTAAGGCTCTAAGGTCCTACATTCAAGCCCCAGCACCACCATAAACCAGAGCTGAACAGTGCTCTGGTAGAAAACAAACAGTGATAGGGTCAACCTTCCACTTCGGGGCTTTAGTTGTCAGTGTCAACAGCATCACAGTGATAAGGTAATAATAGGAGCTAAGCACACTGTCTTCAATTGAGTCACTCCATCCTCGAAAATCCTATAAATGTCAGTTTGAACCTACTGCTATCTCCACCTTAGGATGGGACAACTGAGGCACAGAGAAGCCTGGAGGAGTAGAGCTGGGTGTGCACCATGAGGGCTGGCTCCTGTGTCATCATGTGCCCCCCACCCCTGCCTGGCTGTCTGCAAAACAATCTGCTCCATTTAACTAGATCTTGTGTCACCAGCTCCACTCAGCAGCAAACACAGCTAAAATTTCACATATGTAAATTCTTCCCCAGACCCAAACAGGACAAACTGTCTATAGCACCCACTTAAGAATGTCTAAAAATCGAGAGTCGGGCGGTAGCGTAGTGGGTTAAGCACATGTGGCGCGAATAGCAAGGACCCACTTAAGGATCCCAGTTCGAGCCCCAGGCTCCCCACCAGCAGGGGAGTTGCTTCACAGATGGTGAAACAGGTCTGCAGGTGTCTCTCTTTCTCTCCCCTTCTCTGCCTTCCCTTCCTCTCTCCCTTTCTCTCTGTCCTATCCAACAATGATGACATCAATAACAACAATAATAACTACAACAATAAAATCAACAAAGGCAATAAAAGGTGACATAAATAAATATTTTTTAAAAAGAATGTCTAAAAATCATTAGTGGGAGCCGGGCTATAGTGCAGCGGGTTAAGCGCAGGTGGCGCAAAGCACAAGGACTGGCATAAGGATCCCAGTTCGAACCCCAGCTCCCCACCTGCAGGGGAGTCGCTTCACAGGCGGTGAAGCAGGTCTGCAGGTGTCTATCTTTCTCTCCTCCTCTCTGTCTTCCCCTCCTCTCTCCATTTCTCTCTGTCCTATCCAACAACGACAACAACAATAATAACTACAAAAAAAAAAAAAAAACAAGGGCAACAAAAGGGAATAAATAAATAAAATAAATATTAAAAAAAAAGTATAGGGAGTCGGGCTGTAGCACAGCGGGTTAAGCGCAGGTGGCGCAAAGCACAAGGACCAGCATAAGGATCCCGGTTCGAACCCTGGCTCCCCACCTGCAGGGGAGTCGCTTCACAATCGGTGAAGCAGGTCTGCAGGTGTCTATCTTTCTCTCTGTCTTCCCCTCCTCTCTCCATTTCTCTCTGTCCTATCCAACAACAACAATAATAATAACTATAACAGTAAAACAACAAGGGCAACAAAAGGGAATAACTAAATAAAATAAAATTAAAAAGTATAAAAAAAATCATTAGTGAATGACAAACTGGAGGCAGCAAACTGATACCTCAAGAAAAGATGAAACCAGGCCTCCAATACAGTCTGCTTGGTTGACAATTCTATTCTAATCTACCCAAACACCCTCCTCTGTTCCTACTGCTTCTGGCTGACTTTTTTTTTTTTAGAAGCACCAAAGCTTCCTCCAATGCAGTGAGGGCAAGACTGGCAAAGCAGTTACATTTGTAAAGATCCATAAGATAACAAAGGAAAAGGTTCACTGAAAGAGAAAAACCATGGCTCATTCAGGTAGTGTGCAGCTCCACCAGGTGGCACACCTGGTTAAGCATGTACATTACATGCAAGGACCCCAGTTCAAGTTCTTGGCTCTGACCTGCAGGAGGGAAGCTTCATGAGTGGTGAAGCAGTGCTGTGAGTGTCCCTCTAACTTTCTCCTCTATCTCCCCCTCTCCTCTGAATTTCTTTCTCTTTCCATTTCTGTCTCCCTCTCCCCTCTCAATATCTCTCTCTATTCAGTAAATAAATAATTTTAAAAAATATTTTGAAAAAATGTAATGGCAATAAGATTTGGACTTCACAGGATACATACACTCAACACAAGCATTCAAGAATAGTGTTGAGGCTACATTGCGTGAATTTTGCCTGCTTTTCCTTAAGAAATCTTCCTAAGCATTTCCTTAGTAAAGAAAAAAATGTATGTAATAAATGTTCTGGGGGCAAATAGTTATGTGAAACCAGTCTTCTCCTTGAGAAGTTTATAATTGCTAAGAGGTGATGAGATAAAAAGTAAAAACTGTCTGAACACCAGCACAGAAACAAAGTAGACAAAATTCTGTGATGCTTAGATAATAGAGAAGATTTCTTTGGAGACAACAGGATAGAAGAAAGTTCACAGCATTAAGTCCTATGAGGTGATTTATCCTCCTAGCACACAATATTCCAGATTGTGAATGAGAAATACAAAAGTAGGAGACAGGTGGTGGCACATCAAGTAAAACACACATATAACCATACACTAGGACCAAGGTTCAAGTCCCAGGCCTCCTCCTGCAGGAAGGGAAGCTTCACGAGAGGGGAAGCAGTGCTGCAGGTCTGTCTATCTGTCTGTCTATCTATCTATCTATCTATCTATCTATCTATCTATCTATCTATCTTTCTATCTATCTATCTATCTATCTACCTCTCCCTTCCATTTCAATTTCTCTTTGTGTCTCTGTCCTATCCAACAACAACGACATCAATAACTACAACAATGAAACAACAAGGGCAACTAAAGGGAATAAATAAATAAATATTAAAAAAAAACAGGGACCACATCTTATTACTATGTATATTCCCAGTGTCAAACATAGTGCCTGGCACACAAAGGCACACTGCGAGGTTGTTGGGTTTTTACTAATGTTTTATTTATTTGAGAGAGAGAGAGAGACGGGGTGGGGGTGGGGAAGGAAAAGGAAAAGAGAGGAGGAGGGGGGAGAGGAGGAGAAAGTAGAAGAGACCATAGCACTGCTTAGCTCTGGCTTATGGTAGTCTGGGAATTGAACCTGGGGCCTTAGAGATTCAGGCATAAAAGTCTGTTTGCAGAGTCAATATGCTATCTCCCCAGCCCTAAACATCTTTTATATAACACTGGGCCAGGACTATTTAGAAAGCACCAATTTCGATGGTAGAACCCTTTAAGCGTGCCTATGATTTCCAGGCACGAAATTGACTCTTCCCTCATGCTTTGGCACTCATGAGAAGAGAAAGTTTAAAGGAATAACAAGTGCTACACTAAAAAGGAGTTTGCTTTGAAATGTGGGCATTCAGGGGCTGAACTGGAAAGAAAACTGCTTTTATACAATCCAATGTTCTATTTATTTATTGTCAATTTGTATGAGATACTTGTGTTGTTTAGAATTTGGATAATGTATTTACTGGCGCTATGAGAGTTTGCCAGGACAGCTGCCTCAGCCAATATTTGCTGACAAGCTAGCATTTTCTTTCCTTTTTTCCTTCCTTCTTCCCCTTTCTCTCCCTTTCCTTTTCCTCCTTCCTCACTTTCTTCCTTTCTTCTTTCCCTTTCTCTTTTTATTAAAGTTCATTTTTTTTAACATTTATTTTCCCTTTTGTTGCCCTTGTTTTTTATTGTTGTTGTAGTTATTATTAATGTTGTTGATGTCGTCGTTGTTGGATAGGACACAGAGAAATGGAGAGAGGAGGGGAAGACAGAGAAGGGTAGAGAAAGATAAACACCTACAGACCTGCTTCACCGTCTGTGAAGTGATTCCCATGCAGGTGGGGGGGCAGGGGCTCGAACCGGGATCCTTCCACCAGTCCTTGTGCTCTGCACTACATGTGCTTAATCCACTGTGCTAATGCCCAACTCTCACCCTTTCTCTTTCTTTCCATTGCCCATTAGTCCTTCTTCAATTTATTCATTCCTTTTTCTTTTTATCTTCATAGATTTCTATGTTGGAGCAGAGACTAGGTAACGGCACACATGTTAAAGCACTTTACCATGCTCAAGGACCTAGGTTTAAGCCCCTGGTCTCCACCTTTGGGGGTGGGGGGAGCTTCTCAAGCACTGAAACAGTGCTATGGGTACGTCTCTCTATTCCTGCCCCCGCTATTTGTTTCTATCCCATATACATCCATATCCATATCATATCATATCATATCATATCCATATCCATGACAGGCTGATCCCACCAAGAGAACCAAACAAACAAGAGAAGAGGTGGGATCTGGGCCTGGGGAGATAGCATAATGATTATGCAAAAGATTCTCGTGCCTGAGGCTCTGAGATCCCAGGTTCAGTCCCCAGCACCATCATAAACCAGAGCTGAGCTGTGTTCTGGAGTGTGTCTTTGTCTGTTTCTGTCTCTCTCTCACTAAAAAGAGAGAGAGAGAGAGAGAGAGAGAGAGAGAGAGGAAAGTATCTGAAGGGAATATGAGGCAGGAACCCCAACACTGGCCAATCTCTATAGAGGAAAGATCCATCAGGGGCAGGAGTGCAAGCCCCTCCCACTTCCAAGTCCAACGGTTGAAGACACATGTAGGGTGGTCTGTCCACAGATGGGGGGGGGGCAGTGAACAGTATGTGTGAGCTCTGCTGGGGGGGGCAGATGAGGGGGTGGTCTGGGCTACTATTATTGGCTGGACCACTGCTGTAGATGCCAACCTACGACAGTTATTTTAACCCACATTTCCTCCAAATGTGGCCCTCTTTTTTGTTCTTGGGCCTTGCTATAATCTGTGCCTTCATCACCCACACCCACACTCCCAGTCAGTCAAAGCTCTTCTGGTATCCCCCCCCACACACACACACACAGATCTAGTATGGGCATGCAACTTGTGCTTCCAAAGCACCCAGACTACCTCATATCTTAACTATCTGGGAGGTGCTCTCTCTTTAGAGACCTTGTGGTGTATCTGATTGGCAGCATTATCTTCTTTATCACCACAGCACTTAATGTCTTTCCAATCACATATGAATTTTCTTGGAAAATGAGAAAATCTGGGGCCAGAGTGCCATAGCAGCATTGGCACACCAGCTTTATATGCCTAATGTCTCCTGGTTTTATCTCTGGCATTACCAGATGATGAATAGTGCTCTCTGTTCTTCTACTTTTGTCTCTCTTGTGCTCAAGAAAATGAGTAATTGAATCTCTAAAAGAAAGAAAATTTGGGCAGGGGTAGATAGCATAATGTTTATGCAAAGAGACTCTCATGCCTGAGGTTCCAAAGTCCCAAATTCAATCACCTGTACAACCAGAAAGAAAGAAAGAAAGACTTGACAGTCATGAACTAGAGCTAAATATCAGTTATCCTTTTTGAAGACCATGCACCTTCTAGTGTCCCAGTCTCTACCCCTCCCTACTGTCAAATGGGGAATCCTCATTCCTTGTATCACCAACCAAGGCAGTGGATTTAACCATCAAAGGGGCCTTGAGAGCTTAGTGACAAGTGCTGTGGTTTTGCACCTGTACTCTAACTCATCTGAAATAGATGCCTCACATATGCTAAATGAATAAAGAGGAGATAGTATAGTGAGTGATTCTGCAAAAGATTCTCACATCTGAGGCTCCGAGGTCACAGGTTTAGTTCCTGGCACCACCATAAGCCAGTACTGAATAATGCTCTGGTTAAAATAAGTAAACAGCATAACATAACATAATGTAACATCAACAAAAAACTGAATGAAGAAATTCCTGAAAGTAGCTATAAGGACTATTATAATATATGTGAAATACAAATATGAGTATAACTTGAGATTGAAATAGAAATAACTGTAGTAGAACACAATGTAGGTTTGGGTTCTATTTCTCAAATAAAGTGCTGCAGTATTGTGATCGGCACAATGGATAAAGTGATGGACTTTTAGGCATGAAGTCTCCAAGTTCAATCTCTGGCATCACGTGTACCAGAGTGATGTGATGCTCTGATTCTCTCTCCCTCTCATAAATCAATCAATGAGTAAATAAGTACTATAGTGCTACAGTATCTACAAGATTTATTAGCCAGCACCCAGCACATGAAATAGCTAACAGTTTTTGTCCAGTAAAACTGTATTAACACTATGTAATACAGTGACATTCAACTCACACATTTTTCCAATATGCCATAAACTGAAATCTATTTTTTTAAATCAACATTAAAGTCAACTGGTAGGCTTACCATGTATAAAATTGGCTTTGAAATAAAGCCAACCTGTACATACCACCTTTCACATTTCAGTGGTAAAACACAATTGCAAATGACTTAAAAATAACATCAGTCCTATTTACTAAGAGAGGGAAAGATTAATTAAAAATGCAGGGTTGTGCTATTTTCAAACAAGACAATAATCTGTAGCCTCTAGCAATCCTGGGTCTTGGCCTTCAATTTCACTATAACTTGAAAATCATTTTTCCTACTTGGTAAAAGAGTTGGCACACAAAGGTACTCTAATGAAAATACATATATTGTTGTTGGCTGTGCAGTAAGAATGATTTCCCTTTTTCAACCATGAGAGATTTCCTACTAAAAGTTCTGAAAGCACTAATAAGTTCCATTGCTAAAAGCAGTATCATCAGTTCCCTCAGAGATCAAAAACACTAGAGGCTGGGCTGATGAAATAGCTCACATGGATAATGTACTGCTTTGCCATGCATACAACCCAGGTTCAACTCCCACTACAGTGAAGAAAGCTTTGGTGCAATGGTCTCTTTCACACTCTGTCTCTACCAAAAAAACAAACAACAGAAAAAAAATACCAGGGATCACTCAATGTCAGGTTCTTATAATTCTTTTAAACAAAACGTAAGATAACATTGTATTTTTCAGACTAACTTACTTTATTTCTCTGAGTTGTAGACACTAATAGTTTTGCCTTATGTTCTCAAAATACTCAATCGTGAGGACACTGTAACTAAAATAGTTTTTATCAACATTCAAAAATGTTTCTCTGCCCTAAAACACAAAAAAACTGTAGCATGAAGAGCTAAGAGAGTCCCAAACATGGCACAGTCTATTCTAAGAGAATTACAAATAACCGTTTCTAACACACAGCTGTCTAACTTTTTATGCTCAAAGTCAGTCTGGCTAGAGTCCAACCACTCTGTGTAACATTTGTAGTGTTCTTCACCAGTTATAAGTAGCCTCCATTCTTTTGTATTTCCTCTGATCAAATCCAGCCAAGCCTGTTCAAGAGTAGCTAAGTAACATTTCTTCTTTAGCTGGACAAGTTCCTATCTCATATAGTCACTGATGCCTAGTTGGCCTCTTTTAAAGACCCAGGTTTTAAAAGATGTTAATTTAAAAGCTATATATTCAGGTGGGAGAGATAATATAATGGTTATGCAAAGAGACTCTCATGCCTGAGGTTCCCAAGTCCCAGATTCAATCCCCTACACCATTGGGAGCCAGAACTGAACTATGGTTCTATGGGGGGTGAGGGTGGGGGGTGGGTGGGGAGAATTAAACTACATATTTTGTATATTCTGTGGTGTGGACTTAAAGATGGCCCAATACTATTTACATGTCTTATTTTAAAATATAAAGATCTTAGGCAAACCATGATGAATGAATTCACTGAGCCAGTAAATCATGGAAAGAAATTCTGTTCATACTGCTTTATTTGTCCTTCCCTTCATTTAGTCACCGTAAAAAGTATGGGGTGATCTTTTAATAGTTAGCTGCTGTGGTAGACAAGCAGACTTAGCTGTGCCATTGCTCACACAAGGGGGTATCTATTTGGGGGTGTGCATTTATTCAAAATGGATATTCTCACTCAACATATCGCCAACACAGAATCTGTTCACCTTTTTCAAAGTTTCAGATATTTGACTTTAGATATTGATTCATCAGATTAAGAAGGGCTTGGCTCCCCATCCCACCCCACCCACCCCCCAGCCCCCATGCATTAAAAATGACAGTGACTTTTCACTTGTGTTGTGTTAATTTCTGAATCACACAACTGGAGGTAACAGGACCAGGAAAAGATTGGGTTCAAATATTTATTTCTTTGTAAGTCATCACCAGAGCTTCAACTCTCCTCGCTAACTCCCTCCATATCCCCCCCTCCATATAGAGGTAGAGTGGAGTGGTGGTGGGGGAAGACCCATAGCACCAAAGTTCCCTCCAAAGCAACGGGGGGCTGAGCTTGAACCTGGGTCATATACATGGCAAAGCAGTGTGCTTTTGCCAGCTCGGGTTTAGAGGTTTAAATCAATGCAGATGCAAAGAGGGATCCAAAATTCTTCTCACAGTGCTAGCAGAATTCCTCCTCTCTTGTTCCTAAAGCTCTTCAAATGCTCTAAACTCATATATTTGAGCTACAACCAGCAGATCTAAGCAATATATTAAGGATGGCAACTTCTCTCTCTTTGGGACCAGGTGGTGGCACATCTGGTTGAGCGCACATGTTACAATGTGCAAGGACTTAGGTTCAAGCCCCCAATCCCCACCCGTAGGGGGAAAGCTTCACAAGAGGTGAAGCAGTGCTGCAGGTATCTCTCTGTCTCTCACCCTCTCTATCCCTCCCTTCCCTCTAGATTTCTGACTATCTCTATCCAATAAATAAAGACAATAAAAATTTAAAAAAATTTCTCTCTCTCTCTCTCTCTCTCTCTCACACACACACACACACACAAATTAAAGGCCTTGATTACTGAAATAACAATTAACTTTCTATTCTTGTTAATGGTCTATTGTGACTTCTTAAATGTTAGCAATGTTCCCTGTTTCAGTCTTCCAGATAGTGAAGGCACTGTATGCTACCATTTCAAGTGCCAAAAGAAAGCTGCATTATATCCTGAACGTCAACTTCAAGGTCTAGCCTGAACTCAGAAAAAAAAAAAAAAAAACCCTCTCTTCACCACATTATCACCAGAACCACCAAAGAAACAAATCACTTTCTAGCTGTCTCAGAATGTACCCCCACCAAATCCCCAAACTTACTAATGGCACAGGAAAACCTCTGGAATTAATGAGGAAATGTGGCACTGGTGATAAAATCGATGTTGTAAGATCCATTTACAAATTAAAAAACCAAGAACTTATAAATGTTGAAATAACATAAGGGTTCAACAAAAGTCTTTCATGCCTGTGGCTCTAAGGTCCCAGGTTAGGTTCAAACCCCAGCACCACCATAAGCCAGGTCTCTCTATATTTTTTCTATGTATATATCTCTCAAAATAAACAAAAATATTATTTAAAATAAAGCTTGTAATAAAACCCGAAGTAAAATAAAATAAAACCCTAAGTAGTGATGTTAAGGCAATCTTCAAAACTCTGACTCCCTGTTTTGCATTATCTTCAGAGTAACTTGATAACTATTATACCAAGGAAAATTCTTTCTAAATACCCACAGCTCTGTGATTAAGAATGTCAACAATGGGAGCCGGGTGCTGGCACACCTGGTTGAGTGCACATGTTACAATGTGCAAGGACCCAGGTTCAAGTCCCTGGTTCTCACCTGCTGGGAGAAAGCTTCAGAAGTGGTGAAACAGTGTTGCAAGTGTGTCTCTCTGTCTCTCTCCCTCTCTAGTTCCCATTCCCTCTTGATTTCTGGCTGTTTCTATCCAATAAATAAAGATAATAAAAATTAATTAATTAAAAAAATTAAACCAAAAATAATGTCAACAACTGTTTTGTGCCCTGGGACTCTGTCCTCACTTCCTAGTTACAAACCTTTAAGGTTGATAAGAATAGTGCCCTAAATAAGACATATTCTTACATTCTTTGAAATGAGCATTGGCAGAAACACCTAAGATGAAATAATACTGAGTAATGCCTGCCATCTAATCCTCCCCTTTGCATATAAATATCTGATCATGAAATAACAACTTGTAAAAATAAAGTCTTCTATTTACACAAGTCATGTTTAACAGTAACTGTTTCCTGTTTATGTACAGAAATTGCCTTTCTGTAGAGGTAAACTGTCCTTGGAGTAAGAACTACATCTTCATAAATATTCTGAGTTAGAATACCTCCGATTAGAGAAGTAATAAGTGAGGCTTTTACCTGCATACTGGATCTTATTAAATGTGCACACAATTTTCTGAAAATGCGAGAGAATTGTGCATTTAAAAGAAAAAGAGCAAAGAAATCGTGTCACCATGGTAAATGCAGGCTCATCACTATCAAAACATCCTAAAGTGTTGATTCTTCCAAACTTCACCTTGGAGAGCACAGTAGCAGCATCTGTTTGCCTTGTGGCCTTAGCTCATAGAGAAGTAAGCCTCAGGCAGCGCTTTCCTAGCTCACCTATGGCTGAGCTCCCCCAACACTGCGCAAGTCACCACTGCTGACAGGGACAAGACCTGCCTTTCCCGCAAGATGGACACCTGGACGGAATTCTTCTCAATCTTATAAACTCTAGAGCTGCCTCTCTCTAGTGTTGCCTCCTCGGCTGCAGTCTTGGCTAGTCCAGGTCAGCGGCTCCTCCTTGAAGCCAGTCCAGCGCAGGCTGCCCAAAGCTGTGGGTTTGGTTTGTAGGTTGGATGGGCTTGAACTGGACCTCAGGTGCCCAGGGGCTGGGGCTGGAGGGCAGCATCAGGGATGCTGGGGTTGCGGGGTGAAGGGCAGCATCTGTACAGGGGCAGGAAGTGGAAGGCAGTGGCTAGGACACAAAGGCTGAGGCTGAAGAGCAGGGACCAGGGATGAGGAACAGGAGCTGGGATTCTAGAGTTGAAGGGCAGTGACTGGGGTCAAGGGCTGGAGTTCAAGTGCTAGAGTGCAGGGACTGAGGCTCAGAGGTAGGGGCTGGGGAGCAAGGGGGATAAAGGATTGGGACTGAACGGCAGAAGCTGGGACATAATGGCTGGGGCGCAGGGTAACTGGGGCGCAGAGGCGGGGCTCAGAAGTTGGGGTGAGGGAGTAGGGCTGAAAGCAGTGATGGGGCGCAGAGGCTCCAGGGATGAAGGGTAGAGGTTAGGAATCAGTTTCTGGGGTATAGCGGCCAGGGCGCGAAGGCTTGAACTTCTTGGGGGCTGTCCTCACAGGCTCAGACTCTTAGCCAGACCCCGGAACAGACAGGAGAGGGGAGCGGCACCCCCATCGCCCCAGCAACCCCGCACCTCCTCTGCTCAGCCACGCACAGTCCCTCCCCAGCGCCCAGCCCTGTGCACCAGGAGTCCTGGCCTGTACCCCCCCACCACCAGGAATTCCCTCCCGCAGGGACCGAGGGGCTGGGGGTTACCGCACGGCACAGACCTGCGAGCGGCCCACCTATTGTCCCCAGGGTCTGGGTAGCACCTGGAGCGGCTTGTCCCGCCCCGCAGGTCCGGAAGGGAGCTGGGGGCCGCAGGCGCGCACCGCGAGGCTGGGCGCAGGGGCAGCAGAGCAGCGAGCTGGGAACCGCTCTTGCGCACGCCCACGCGGGCCGCCTGCAGCCGCTCTGCAGCCGTAGCCTGTAGCCGGGCAACTGCCGCTGCCCGGTCCACCTCTGGGCCCGCCCACCATCAGCCCCCGCCCCTGCCCGCCCTCCAGGAAGCGCCCCCTGCAGCCTTAGCGTGCCGCTGCACAATTGTATGCTAATTTTTTCTAATTTCTTTATTGGGTGATTAATGTTTTTCAGTTGACAGTAAATACAATAGTTTGTACATGCATAACAGTTCCCAGTTTTCCACATAACAATCCAACCCCCACTAGGTCCTCTCCCATCATGTTCCAGAACCTGTGTCTTTTACTTTGGTGCAATAAACCCAACTCCAGTCCAAGTTCTGCTTAGTGTTTTCTCTGATCTTGTTCTTCAACTGTCTGTGGTCCAGCTGTCTCTTCTTTTTTATTTTAAATAGAGACAGAGAGTCAGAGAGAGTGAGAGACCTGAAACTCCCTTCAATATGGTGGGAACCAGGCTTGAACCTGGGTTGTGCACATGGCAAAGCAACATACTAGTCAAGTAAATTATTTCAAAGGTCTTTCAAACTATCTCTTAAAAGTTCATCAGAGGAGTGGGCACAGGAATTTTGGTGGTTGGTTCAGTGAGCTATACACATATATGTGTGTGCAACTATAGGCCTGGAATTGTATAAATATATTTTTTTAAAAGTTCTCTTTTTTCTGGGATAGAATGTAGAATACTTCCAGCAATTATTGCTTTGTTCTGTCTAGTGAGTAAATAAACTCCATTGAACTCTGGGAAAAAGGTGGCCACCATTTCTCAGTGTAGATTTTATTTTTCTCAACACAACTGCAAGACTCTTCAGGTGGAACCAAGTTCTAAATTTTCTTTTTTCTGTAACCCAGATAGCCCTTCTATAAATATCCAGTGGTTGAATGACTGAGTTGTCATAGCTAATTATTGATAAGCATACCCTGTGGTCCTACCAAGAACAGAGTTGAGCTGTAGTTGGTGGTAAGTGAAAAATCCATTAAGAATTGTATCATTTCTTGGAATTGGGGATGTGGCTCAGTACTTGAGCATGTATCTTGCCCAAGTGAGGTTTTGGGTTCAAATCCCAGCACCACATCAAACCCAACCCAACCAAACCAAACAAAAGCGGCTAAGAACATTACGTTTTCTAAGATTCACACCTCAAGAGGTCTGCCTCCAATCTTGAAAAACCAGGCATGTCATAGTGATGCCTTGCTTGTAAATGATTCATGAATGATGCACATGATTTCATTTGGGGTAGTATTAGTGCATTACAGGCAAATCTTTCTTCTCTGTCCTCTGTGTCAGCTGCTCCCTATTTCTACTGCAGACTTTGGGTACGCTACTCAAAGGTTTCTGTTTTTCTGGGGTCCTTTCTCTAACCAGCAATCTCTGAAAGCACACCATATATTTTAATATCTCAGAGCATAGTACATAGGGGCTACCTTGTACAGAGTAGAGGTCTCAGTCATCCATTCATTCTCCCCCTTTTCTCTCTGGCCCATTAGCTCCTCCTAGTGAGACCATTTTTCCTGTGGCTCTGTCCACCAGCCACACTTCCCTGGGCCTCTCATCACCACCACTGTTGGGATCAGTAAAAAGATTACAGGAGGTTCCTCACAGTAAAGGGTGGCTTCTGTGCTCCTTCAATTAGCATTCAAAGGTTCCCATGTTTGCACTCCACCCACACTTTCAACCTTATCTTTCTTCTCCTCTCCTCTAGACTGCACACTTTATATTCTGGCCAAACTGGTCTGCATGCCTGACTTCAGATCTGCCCTGAATTTGCCCTCCCTTTTGCTCTCCAAGTTTCCTCTTTGCAAGCACTAAATTTCCCAGACTACTACCTACTCTTTTTCAAGGCTCAACTCAAACTCTACTGCTCACATGAGTCCTTCCCAGATTTGCTGCCCTTTTTAATTTTTATTTTTTTCCCCAGTGAAGGCATTTGTCACATTCTTCCTTGGGTCCTAAGTATGTTTCTTGGTTTCCTTTCTCAAGGAATATATATGTGTGTGTGTGTGTGTGTGTGTGTAGTATATCACCTTCTCTTTCTGTCCGTCTATCTGTCTGTTTCTCACCCTCAATCTACGGGGGGGGGGGGGGGAGAAAAAACAAAAAGACTGCTGAGAGCCATGGAGTCCGTGAAGACACCACACCCAGGCTGGTGAAAAAATATAGATAAAAACAATGCTTCCAGCAAAGGGACATATTTTGTTGGAACTTGCATCTCTGATAGTATCACACATTCAAACAGATGTTCAATAAATATTTTCTGATCATAATTTAATCTAACAGTTCAGAAACAACTCCTTTGACTTCAGCCAAATGTTCCCTGCCCCTCTCCCTCTCCCACTCCCTCTCTTCCTGGCACATAGAGACAATAACATTATTTCCTTTCTTCTGCATCATTTCATGGGATTGATCTACCCAGTTAGCCTATTCACTCAGTGTGGAGAGAGGCTCTATTGTTTTTAAGCACAAGCTTTTTATTAGTTCTATGCCTCTGGAAAAGTCACTTAAGTGCCTGCAACTTCTGTCTCTTTATCTGTAAAATGGGCTATTTTGGTGGTGGATATTAAAATGAGTTGAGATAAGGTATTTAAAGCATGTAGCCTGGTACCTGGCACAGAATACACACTAGCAGGAGAAATCTGTCTTTTGTAGTTTATGTAGGACATGCAGTGACTAGTATCAGTATAACAATGGTAATTGAAGTGATAGGGCTGGGCAATAGCACACCTGGATCCATGAGAAAGGACCCAGGTTCAAGTACCTGGTCCCCACCTGCAGGAGGATAGTTTCATGAGCAATGAAGCAGTGCCACTACTGTCTCTCCTACTCTTCCCCTAGCTATTTCCCCTTTCCTTTCAATTTCTGTCTTTATAAAAAGGGAAAAAAATGGCCACCATCAAACCCCAGCCATAACCCTGATGGCAATTAAATAAATGTAATTGAAATGATAACTGACAGTGGAGAAAAGATCTTTGTCTTTTAGTGATGATATGCATCATTTTCTTCAAAGACCAGATATGTTAAATAAATGCCCCCTGACTTATCTTGAGTATTTATATAATCTGGAGACAGTGGTACTTAACTGAGAATTCAGACTAACTGTTGAGTCACAGAGATAAATGGGAACCCTTCCTGATTTATCCAGAATGAAAGCTATCTATAGAGCTAAGTCTGCTAATGATTCTCTCCCTTGAAAACACAGAGAGAGACATTTTGAGTTGACATTTTTATTGGAATGGTGCTCTGGTTCTTTCTCCCCTCTTGCCTCTCATTAATAAATTAATAACAAGTCTGTTTTTTTCCACTTCTTCCTCTTTATCTCTTTCTTATAAATAAATCTAAAAATGAATAAATAAAACTTTTTTTCATGATTAATGAACAGAAAAAATGGCTGCCGAAGTGCAGTCAGCAAATTATAAGACCCAATATGCCTTTCATCTCAGACAGGACGTGATGCTGTTTCCCCACCTCTGAGGTATGAAGAGGAGGGCTGCTCCTTAGGGCACAGCAACCACCTGCCTACTGGTTATATAAGGTGGTACTGGCTTTTGTTCTGGGGAAGTTACACCTGTCTCCTCATAAGATTGCACTTTTCAAATTTCCTTTTTGGTATGGTCTCCAAATAAGCCAACTCTCTTGGCAATATCTGTTGTTTTTTGTTTGAGGGCAACACTTAGAAAGAATGAGTGACCTAGGCCTAGAACAAAAGAACCCAGAATTTGGATGTGAATAGGCTCTAGTGCTGCCACTTCATTAGCTCTGTGATCTTGCATTTAGTTAATCCATTGGAGACACAGTTTATTCATCTGTCTAATGGAGGTGACAAACTTATTTCTTGTAATTTTAGATAGTGCTGTTAAAAATATTGTTAGAAGGCCTAGGTAGCTGGTTCAAAATTAGAGAGATGGCTTTGCTTGGGCAAAACCCTGCATTAGATTTCCTGTGACTTTATATGGCAGAGCAGTGTTCTGGCCTCCCTCTCTGTCATAAGAAAGTAAATAAATAACAGTGACAACTATTGTTAGAGTTGCCCAGAAGGTAACTTCTGGATTGCAATGGATAAAACATTGACTTCTTGGGAGTCGGGCAGTAGCACAGCAAGTTAAGCGAACATGGCACAAAGTGCAAGGACTGGCATAAGGATCCCGGTTTGAGCCTCCAGCTCCCCACCTGCAGGGGAGTTGCTTCACAAGCGGTGAAGCAGGTCTGCAGGTGTCTGTCTTTCTCCCTCTGTTTTCCTTTCCTCTCTCCATTTCTCTCTGTCCTATCCAACAATGATGACATCAATAACTACAACAATAAAACATTAAGGGCAACAAAAAAGGGAATAAATAAATATTTTTTAAAAAAGGAAAGGAAGGACAAGAAAAACAAACAAACAAACATTAACCTCTTAAGCATGAGGTGCTGAGTTTAATCCCTGACATTGCAATTGTCAGAGTGGTACTCAGTTTCTTTCTTCCTTTTATCTCTCATTAACAAATCAATAAAAAAAAAGCTGTCATGCCTGAGTTTCGAGGTTCCAGGTTCAATCCAACAACATCACCATAAGCCAGAGCTAAGCACTATTCTGGTGACCCCACCCACCCACCCAAACATATTGTTTCTCTCATTAAAATACGTAAAATATTTTTAAAATATTAAATCATCAGTAAAAATATATCTTGAAATAAAAACCCACAGAGTTCATTAAAGCACATCCATGGATTTTTAACATAATAAAATATAGTATACAATACAGATTCTATACAAGCCCATAAGGGATTTGTACACAAAAATCTCATAAAATCCCACAGGTACTCTCTGTTGAGGATTAATGACCATTAATTAACTATAAAGTTCATGAACCCCAATGATACCTTCCAAGGAAATACCAGCTATCTGTAAACATACAAGATGTGCTTATATAAGGTCAAACTTGTTTATCCACACCCACAAACAGCCCTATCAAATTCTACATTACACTGATAACATTAAGTAGCCTGCAAATATAATTGTGAATGTATGGGAGATTGTATAACTATGTTTATACTGTGAAAAACTACAGAAGCAGAGGAAGTGGTTGAAAAATAAGCAGACTAATCCAGTTGACTGACAGATCTATCATAGAAATGGAAAAAAAAGTACTGTCATTTGAAGTGGCTATCTTAATCTTTCAAACTAACATTGTTCTCTGAGCCTTTGCTATATGGTGCATTCATTTCAAAATACTCTCTGCATGGCAGACAAGAGAGGGACTAAGACTCGGGAAACTGGTCATCCCATGTAACTGCACTTCAGATTATAAGATCCATTTTCTTTAGCCTCAGTTTCCTCATCCTGCTTATTTCCTGGAGGGTGACCTGTGCCCCTATCTCATCCTATACACAGAAAACTTTGACTCTCTGTGAGTCACAGAGCTCCTCAGTGACCACCTCAGGGCTAGAAGTAGAAGGTTTTTGAAGGCTTGGCCTTTCTGCACTCACAAGGCTGACATTGATAGGCTCCATAGCAAAGTGCTTTGCCTACTGTAATGGAAAGGGCTTCATTCATCAGCAGGCCTGTGAAATAGTTCCACTTAGATCACACTCAATCCAGTATAATGAAAAGCTAAAAACACTCATTTCTCAGTGAAGACCGGAGAAATAAATAATTACACTCAGTCAGTTCAGAGTTAGCCGTGGAGTTGCAAAGGCTCGACTTGTTGAAGCTAGTTTGCTACAAAGCTTAAATTAATCAGGTAACTGCTAATTCTGCCTTTTGTTTTGTGCTGAGCTTAGTTTGTATTTGTTAAGATGAACCTTGCAGCAGAGTAAGTAAAGACAAGTTTTTTTTTTTTAAACTCAAGTCTGAATACAATGTTCTTAAGCACACTATTTCTTTAGGCATTTTCTCTAGTTATCACTTTCAAAGTTAAGTTTTCTTTATCTGAATGTGAACATTATTACTATTTTGTGATTATAAGAGAACTTTCAAAGCACATAAATTAAAAGATCCACCTAAACAGACACTTTAGGGTATTAGGAGCCTGCTTTGTTACATTGACAGTGGGACAAAAATTAAATACCTTCTTGGCATGACTCAAAACGACAGCTAAAGCTTCTAGATTAAATTCTTATGGACACATTTTTAAAAAATATATAGCCAGTTTAGTATGACTTTAATCTCTATTTGACAGTGTCAAAATTTAAAAACTCAAGCAAACACAGCCAATTACCCTCCAATTATATCAGGAGGAACATTTCAAAAGCCAGTTAATTAATTGTCTTTGAAAAATTAATTACATATGTAATGAGACACATTAGATCTTTCCTGTTTCATCAGAATTTTAGACAAAAGGACAACTTGTCTTATGACTTCACAGTTTCTTTATGGTTCAGCATAAGACAGAATGATAAAGATTTCACCCAAATTAATTAGGGACTAGAACATTCATGTGAACTAATGAGAAGATGGAGCCCTTGCTTTTTCATTATATTACATTTTTTGCACATCAAGATTTTACTTCGAGTGTATGTATGCACGTGCGCATGCGCATGCACATGTAAAAATAACAACTAACAAAAACCAAGCTAACTTTCAAATTCAGTACAATATAATCTGGTTTTGCCATACTGACCATGAACTCAAGTGAAAAGTGTGATTTAAAACTTCACGCAACATAAAAAACTGGTTGACCACTCAAATGTTCAACACTTGGCCAATTTTAACTCACAACAGCTGTCACCATCACTTTAAAGGACATGTTAATTTAGGAATATTAACACTTTGAGTGTTTCTGTAAAGAAGGCTTGTGCTATTTCCAAAGACTGGAGAAAAATGACTAGAAGCTTTTCAACCCAGCATGGCGTTTTCAAACGCCTCCACTGTTTGAGAATTCTCCAGTTCTACACATAAAAAGGCTTTCATCATTCTTGAATGCCTTTTTGGGTTCCCTGGAGGATACAAACTACATAAAGAAATGTGTTTGGTCAGTTTACATCTTGGAAGTGAGAGAATAAACAAATCATTTTGCCAGAGATGCACACTTTCCCCTTTCTATATATAAGACAAGGAATTAATTGGCAGCAAGCAAGCAGGCATTCTCTAGCCTGTTTACTAAATAAAGAAACCTGTGAATACTTAGAGCCACAAAACCCTAACAAATCTCGGGCTCCCCAAGATCTGGCTAACTTAAAGTCAGTGCTTTTCTGTAGGTCTGCTGGAGTAACTCATTTCCAAGTGAAATCTGCACAACAGCTTGCAAACCCTTTTGTAGGAAGGACCGGAATGGCAGGGGACTCATTGACTCAGGCACACTGGAGTAGAGGGCAGCAGGTTTTGCTGGCCAAGACTCCCAACTATTTTTCTTCTTCTCCTTCTCCTTCTCCTTCTCCTTCTCCTTCTCCTTCTCCTTCTCCTTCTCCTTCTCCTTCTCCTTCTCCTTCTCCTTCTCCTTCTCCTTCTCCTTCTTCTTCTTCTTCTTCTTCTTAGAACACACAGGGAAAGTGACATGAAATCTACAACCAAGCATTAAATGTGCTGGGCTGGTACCTGCAGTGGGTGCTGAACTCTTTCCAGTACTCACCGTTTTCAGCAGCTTTCTTCTTGGCAACACTCCTGTGCTCCTGCTGCCACTGCTGCCTTCCCCCAAAATCTGTGTCAGCACAAGCCCAGACGTGGCTCCCAATCCAGGAAAATCAAAGGAGCCATGCAGATCAAAGGCAGACGAGCAGGGAGATGAAATGCCTTGTAATCTGATCGCTGATCAGTTGCCCCAGATCAAAGGCAGGGCTCCATTTATATGCATCTGTGTGCACGGCCTTCTAGAAAGTTCCCTTTCAGCAGGCTAGCCACCCTAGCCACACATTCTTTTGTTGGACTCAGATCATTTTCCTTCCTTTCCTTTTTCTTTTTTCTCTTCCCTCCCTTTTCTCTTCCTTTCTTCCTTGCATGCAGGCTATCCTGGTTGTTCTTCCAAGCAAGGGCCGAGTGACTCGGTCTGTGGCTTTGGAGCTTCCCAAACTGGGCTGGGAACTGTGGTTTGGCAGCAGTGTTGAATGCCAGCGGGGTTGTGCTTCTGCCTTTCATCTGGCTGAGAGGCAGATCCCATGACATCATTCAGTGCTGTGGGCCGGGAGAGAGGGAGAATTCTGCCCCCTGGGGAAGGGGGGGGTAGGCTCTAAGCAGGCAGCCTCAGCCAGGCTGCTAATCACACTGTGCTCTTGTGCACACAACTCCAGCCCGAGACAGTTTCTGTTATCTGCTTCCCAGTTGGAAAGCACAGATAATTGCAGCTGGGGTGTGTGTGTGTGGGGGGGGGGGCGATTCCTGGGTGATAAGAGCCTTGATCCCTCTATCCCTTGAGCTTCCAAGTGACAGCTTTTAATTATTGCCTCTTCGGATGAAAGCCACGGTTTTTCTTTTCCTCTTTCCCTTCACAAAGACTGGGTGTCAAACATTCAGGACAGTTATATGTCACTTGTAAGACTGTGGGGGTGGGGGAGGAGTGGGGAAGAAACACCCTCTACTGTTGAAAAAAAAAAAAAAGGAAGGAAGGAAGAAGAGCTAGTTGTATTTAAACTGTGACAAACCTTTAAGAACTGTAAACTCTTGCCTTTTCCTTGAAAGTGAAATGCTTAGGACTGAATTGCCAATGAAACAGGTGGTGTTTTAATTGAAGTAATTAGCAGGCACCAACAGTTAATCATGACTGTTATGTGCTACCTTCTCACTTAATTAAGCTCTGGTGCAACAAACTTCATCTGAGGACTGCCCTTTCTCTGCAAATGAGATTTTAAACCAGTACTAATTTCTTGAGTAGGTGGAATTCACAAATACCTGCTGAGCATTTCAAAATACACACACACACACACACACACACACACACACACACACACACACACACTCTCACTCTCTCTAAAAGCCAGTTAATGTCCTCTGCTTACTCTAAAGTTATGCATTTTCCACTTTAAATTTACTTTTTCCATACCCAGAATTCACTTTCTTACTAATATCCACACATTAATCAAATTCCCCATAATTTGAAATGACATCTATTGCACTTATTTCTGATATCCTACCTTTATTTTTTTAAACATTTTAGCTTAATTTATTTTGATAGAAATTAAGAAGGGAGAAGGAGGGAGGGAGAGAGAGAGAGACATCTACAGAACTGCTCTACCACTTGTGAAGCTTACACCCCCCCCCCACTACAGATAGGGACTAGGGGCTTGAATCTGGGTCTTTGAGATGACAACATATATATTCAATCATGTGTGCCACTGCCAAGCTCCCAACTTGATTTTTATTTGTTCCCAGAAATCATAAGACTTTTAAAAATCTTTATAACATTCCAGAAAACAGTGCCTTTCTGAATTTCAGATCACTCTTTCATGGAAAGAAGCAAGGTATTCTATGTTAGAATGGAAAGATCAACTTTGGAAAGGTCACAGAAATATTTTTTTGAAAAAGTTAGATCAGAGTAGAATATAATCTCTACATATGGCATTCCTTTCTTGTTGGTTCTATTTTTTTCCTGATGTGAAATTTGAAAATGTAGCTTCTGACATGTTTTCTTAGACCTTGATGATTTTTGGACAAACTTTACTAGTAAAATATTTGACTGATATCATTGATGAGTTCAGTATAGCATTTAAAAGGCAGTACTTGGTTTTCAGCATGCCTTTCATGTTTTCTCTATCCTGTGTATTATTTCTCAAAGAAGCACAAAACTTAGAAAGTATTTGAATTTGCAGACACCTATCATGGTGATAAATTTTAACGTGTCAAAAACGGTACTACAAACCACTAGCCCCTACCAATAATGTGTGTGTATATATATATATGTATGTATATATATATGGAAATATTTGAGATGCAGATGGGCTTCTTGAAAGGAGACTAGGACAAATCCTGTGGCATCTGGACCCCATGCAGTGTTTCCTGGGATTCTGTGAATACAGAGCATTTATTTAACAGGGACAAAATATAATATTTTTATAGTTGACAACCTACCATTGACTTGAAATACAAATGCCCTTTAACTTCACACATGAATACATGTTCCTGGTAGACTAGTATTTTGGATTGCAACTGGGTAATCTGCAAAGAGTTTTGGATCAGCAGGTAGAAAATAAAGTCTCGGGAGTTGGGCAGTAGCACAGCGGGTTAAGCGCACATGGCATGAAGTGCAAGGACCAGCATAAGGATCCCAGTTTGAGTCTTGGCTCCCCACCTGCAGGGGAGTCACTTCACAAGCAGTGAAGCAGGTCTGCAGGTGTCTCTCTTTCTCTCCCGCCTCTGTCTTCCCTATCTCTCTCCAGTTCTCTCTGTCCTATCCAACAATGATGACATTATCAACAGCAATAAAACAACAAGGGCAACAAAAAGGAAAATAAATAATAATAAAAAAAAGAAAATAAAGTCTCCACAGATTTCAACATTCATAGACACAGGTGAGGAACTGAATTAGGTTTCTCCTTTCTCTCTCTCACTTGATATTCTTCCCTCCCTCCCATTCTCCCTTCCTTCTAGCTTCTCTCTCTTTCTTTTTCCACACTAGACCACTGCCCAGCTCTGAGTTATGGCAGTACTGGAGATTGAACTGGGATGTCAGAGCCTTAGGTATGGGAGGTTTTTTTCAGAACCACTATGCTATCTTACCAAACCCTGAATTATGTTCCTTTCTTTTCCACAGGAAACTTCTCCAAAGATCACAGAAATGGACTGACTTATTTCTATAACTATTTTTACATTGCCAATTTTTCCTATGGTCCTGTCTTCTCTCTTTTTTTTTTTTTTTTTTGCCTCCAGGGTTATTACTGGGGCTCGGTGCCTGGAGGCCATTTTCCCCATTTTGTTGCCCTTATTGTTGCCATTACTGTTATTGTTGCTATTGCTGTTCTATAGAACAGAGAGAAGTCAAGAGAGGAGGGGAAGACAGAGAGGTGGAGAGAAAGATAGACACCTGCAGACCTGCTTCACCACCTGTGAAGTTACCCCCCTGCAGATAGGGAGTCGAGGGCTCAAGCCAAAATCCTTACTCCAGTCTGTGTGCTTCATGCCATGAGCACTTAACCCAGTGTGCTACCACCCAGCCCCTTTCTCTTCCTTTCTAAATCACAACTAAACCTACCACTACTTCCAAGTGTCCTTCCTTTTTTCCTCTCCTCTTTCTTTGTCTTGATGGAATTGGGGTTTAGAGCTTCTGGTCATCTTCCCCAAATATTTCTTCCCCATCCCCACCCCTGGAAATGTGGGCCAGAATTCTTTTTAGGGTGCAGAAAGTGGGAATTCTGGCTTCTGTAATTGTTTCTCAGTTGAACATGGATGTTGACAAATTAATGCATACCCCAGCTTATTTCTATATTTCCCTAATGAAGAGGTGAGGCTCCAGGGCACTTTGGTGAGGTCATCTGCCCAGGGAGTTCAGGATGGAATCATAGTAGCATCTGGAACTTGGTGGCTGAAAGGCAGTAAGATATAAAGCAGGAAAAAATGTTTAATAAACAGAAACCAAAAAAAAAAAAAAGGAATAGAGCAGATGACAATAGGAAACTTAGGGTGGAAAGAAGCTAGGAAGTCTATTTGAAGTATGTTCCTAGGGGCCCATGACTTCAGTAATTTTTGCTTGAGCTTCATAGCTAATATGGAAGTGAACTAAAAATAACTGTTAGGTGGACTAAAACACTGTCTGGGAAGATGGAGTCAGAGTTGAAACTAGAACTAGAAAGCTAGATCAGGGCAGAGAGTAAGAGTAGTTCCCAAACTTGAAGAAAATTAACTGTTTGCCACATCAATCTGACTCGGGGTCCATATATATTCATATTTAGCACAGAAGCCTGTATAACTTCTGAGTCCCTATCAATCTGACTGAAATCATAGTTCCTGGTTCTTCTTCTTCTAGCGTTTGCCCTTCTTCCATAGCCAGTCAACAGCGTCAGGTTGAAAGCTGTCAGGAGCTGCTTGTTGCTGGCTTTGAAAGTGACTGGGATCCATGTGGATTCAGTCGGCTAGGAAGGATCGTCAGTTTCCCCAATGAATGGGTACTCACAGGATGTACCACGAGAAGGTCGATCCAAACTTGGAACATTCTAGGCTGCACTCATTTCAGGAACAGTCTTTCTCAAGTGGCAGGGTAGGATGACCCAGCCTCCCTTTGAAGAATGGGGCAGTTCCTACCATTGTTAGTTCACTCAGAGTATAATCCTGAAAAACTCTATAAGAGTGCTTATGATGTTTTTGATGGAAATGACCATTGAGGGCAGGGGTAGATAGCATAATAGTTATGCAAAGAGACTCTCATGCCTGAGGCTCCAAAAGTCCCAGATTCAATACCCTGTACCACCATAAGCCAGAGCTGAGCAGTGCTCTAGTTAAAAAAAAAAAAGAAGAAGAAGAAAGAAAAAGAAATGACCAGTGGTGGTGGAGAGAGTGATCTAATCTAGGACCACCATTTGTAGGGGGGAGAATCCAAGGATTCCCTGACTAGGGCCCCAGGTGATGGGGTTGCTTGGTAGTGACTAAAAAAAAACTTTATTGACTGAGCCAATCTCTTGTCCAGGGCCCTTTTTTTTTTTTTTTTTTCATTTTTTTCTTTATGGGGGGATTAATGTTTTATATTAGATAGTAAATACAATAGCTTGTACATGCATAACATTTCTCTGTTTTCCACATAACAATACAGCCCCCACTAGATCCTCTGTACTCCTTTTCCAGGACCTGTACTAAGCCCGCCCCCCCACCCCAGAGTCTTACTTTGGTGCAATACACCAACTCCAGTCCAGGTTCTGCTTAGTGTTTTCTCTTTTGGTCTTGTTTTTCAACTTCTGCCTATGAATGAGATCATCCCATATTCATCCTTCTGTTTCTGACTTATTTCATTTAACATGGTTTCTTCAAGCTCTATCCAAGATGGGCTGAAAATGGAGAAATCACTCTTGAGAGCTCACTTTTGTTACACACATGGCCACTAAGAGAAAAAAGTTCAAGGGACCAGAATATAACTCACCCCAGACAGTGCTCATCTTGTTGTGCCTGAGGCCCTGGGTTTGAGCCTCTGCACCACACAGGAGCTATATGAATGGTGGAATGGTGCTATAGTGACCTTCTTCTCTCTCCCACTGCCTTTTTAATAACCACTAGGGTATAGTTGGGGCTCAGTGTCAGCATAATAACACCAAACCCTATATGTTAATATAAGTGAAGAGACCAGGAAAAGATTAAAGCCTGGAATAGAGCTTCCTCTTATAGTGTTACAGCTCAAAAATGTTATAGATCCAAAGTGTTACAGGTCTAGAGTACAGCAGCTCCAATGGAGGAGTCTGAGGCCAAGACCAAGTGGAGGGCAGGGAGATACTTTAGCCAGGGGAATCTAGCAGACTCTTGCCATGCTAGACTGTCCCCGTGATTTAGAAAGCTGCTTCTATTCCCTTCAAACCAGACACAGAGCAAGCTGATTGGTTACAGGGTGGTCTTGGAAAAAGTACATTTTGATTGGTTACAAGGTGCACCAATGAAATGTGCTCAGGCACTAGGGTAATGTACCAAGGGGTTGGTCACATTGTGAGTCACCAAGGTACATGCAAGAGAAAGGATGAGGTGGATTGGTTACATTCCAGGCCCAATTGGGGCCACCAAGGTGCAAGTGTATACCAAATAAAAGATACAATTTGATTGGCTATATTCCACCAAACAAAAAGATTATTGGTTATACTCCTAGTCACCTAGGTTTGCCAAAATGCAGCAGGATGGACCTGCTTGTTTGTCCATTGTGGAGTTGGGGAACATTTCATTTCAACAGCCTTAAGCAGAACTAGGCTTGTGTGCACACCTTCACTTCAGATGTCCAGTCTCCAGAACTGTGTGACAGCTAGTCCCTGTGGTTTAAGCCACCCCACCTGTAGCCCTTTGCTCTGGTAATCCCATAAAGCCAGCACAGGCTCCCAAATTTCAGAAAACCTGCACTGCCCCCATCAGACTGTGTTGTTAAAGTTCGGGGCTCCAGCAGGCCGGGCTAGCTTAGAGGTGGTAAACAGAGACTCGAGGACACACAGCTGGGCTGGGAAGCTGTATTTCTTTATTCAGGAACAACGATTCATAAACTAACCCAAACCAATCAATACACAGATCTGTCCTGCATCCTTCTCCTCTGGCAGCTCCGCCAGAACTCTGGAACTAGGTAGCATAGGGGGCAGGGAGAAAGAGAGGCGCGAAACTAGCAGGGGCTAAACCACATCTCCCAGCAGGGGGAGAGCGAGACCAAACCAATGTGAAGCATAGCAACAAGACTGTTCTCTAGCCAGTGATGGCCACCATTTTGAGACTGCTGTTGAGAGGAACAGAGTAGCACTGACAGTAATTAAAAGTATAAGTCTTGGTTATCACTAATGATGTTGCTGTGAACATCTGTGTGGCTCCTCAAGTAGGTATCCATTTTAATTTCTCTTCACTAAATATCTAGAAGTCTTAGAATTCTGTGGTATATAGTTCACTTTATAAGAAGCTGTCACATTGTTTTCTAGAAGCAGTTGTATCATCTTATGTTCCTGATAACAGTATGTGAGAGGGCCATTTGCTCCCAGTCCTTGATAAGATTTGGCCATTTTTATAATTCAAGTGGAATCCAGCAGGTTGGGGAAATAGCATAGTAGCTATGCAAAAAGGTTTTCCTGCTTGAGTCTCCCAGGTACCAGGTCCAATCCCTCCAGCACTATCATAAATCTGAGCTGAGCAGTGCTCTGGTGAAAAGGAAAACAAAGCACCCAAATAAATAATGGAGTCTAGCAGTACTTCATGATGCCTTTAATTAGAATTTTAGTGATGCTAGTGCTTTTGTGTGTGTATATAGTGACTTAATTTTTAAGAAGTTTTAATCTAATAGAAGAATTGAACAGTTAGTTCTGAGGTTTCCCATATACCTCTTGTGCAATAGTTTTTCCCTTTATCAGCCTCTTGTCTCCTCCTCCTTCCTCTTTCCCTCCCCCTCTCCCTCCTCTTCCTTTGCCACCAGGGTTATCACTGCGGCTCAGTGCCTGCACTACTACACTATTTCTGGCAGCCATTTTCCCCTTTTCTCTAGAATATAGAGTCTAGATAGAAGATGAGAGACAGAGAGAGAGACAGAGAAAGGGAGGAGAGACTGAGAAAGGGAGGAGAGACATTGTAGCACTTGTGAACCTTTTCCCCTGCAGGCACTCCAATCTGATGGCCAGGAGCTAGAACTTGGGTCCTTGAATACAGTAACATGTGTGCTCTACTGGGTGAACCACCTGCTGGCCCCCTTAGCATCTTCATCCTATGGCATATTTATAATAATTAATGAGTCAAATACTAAAACATTATCATAAACTTAAGTTCACACATTGTGTTGTGTAGTCCCATAGATTTTGACAAACACATAATGTCATATATGGGGTTTTCACTGGGATTGCATTGAGCCTGTAGATCTCTTTGGGGAAAATTAACATCTTAGCAACAGTGATTCTTATCAAGAACATAGACTAATTTCATTTCATTTATTACTTATTAGATAGAGACAGAGAAATCAAAAGGAAAGCTGAAGATAAGGAAGAAAGAGAAACACTGTTAATAAAGCTTTCCTCCCTGTAGGTGGGAGCAGGAGCTTGAACCCAGGTCCTTATGCACTGTAATATGGGCACTCAATCAGGTATTCTACTACCCAGCTCCCAGGGCTAGTTTCATTTATTTAGGTCTTTTTTTTTTTTTGACTTTTCTAGTTTTCCTCATATAGATCTTGCATATTAAAAAAAATCTAAGTATACTTTGGGGGAAGTACATGTTAATATAAGTGATGTTATGTTGATTATTTTAAGTTATAATTGTTCAACACCTGAATAGACCACAATTAGTCTAAATTTTACCCTGTGTTTTCTCTTTCTTTGTTTCTGAAGTTCCACTTAGGAGTGAGGTCATTTGGTGTTTGTCCAACTTCTGACCTTTTAAAGCATGATATGTGTTTTTTTTTTTAATTTCCTAAGTTAAATATAGCTTTTCTCCTCTAATATATTCAATGTGATACAAAAGAGAGTTTGTTTAGTTGTGTAAGAAATCCTGTGCATGCGGAGGGTAGATAGCATAATGGTTACAAAGAAACTCTTGTACCTGAGGCTCCAGAGTCCCAGGTTCATTCCCCAACACCACCATAAGCCAGAGCTCAGCAGTGCTCTGTTAACAAAATAAATAAATAATAAAATATATAACAAAAAATTGGGGGGGGACCAGGTGGTGGTGCTCCTGGTTGAGCACACAGGTTACAGTGCACAAGGACCTGCATTCAAGCCCCTGGCCCCCACCTTTAGGGGGGAAGTTTCACGAGTGGTGAAGCAGGGCTGCAGGTGCCTCTCTCCCTTTCTGTCCCATGCCCCTTGATTTCTGACTGCTTCCATCTGATAAATAAAGATAGTAAAATTTAAAAAGAACCTTAAAAAATGAAATCCTATGCAGTACAGCTTTTTATGATGAATGTACAATTACCTTCCACACCCTTTCTCTGTTAGGCTAATTTTAGATTTATAAAAGTCCCAAATAGTACAGTTTCCATCCTATACTATACTCAACTTATTATGTATATGAACTTATAGTAGAGCAGTTGTCAAAGTTAAAATATTGATCTTACTATAATACTGTTAGCCCAAGTACAGAAGTGATGAGAAAATCAGCACTGCAGTATGTAGTGTGTTAAGTTCTGACATGTTCACTCACCTGTCCGCAGTTCTATACCGTTCTATACAGCACAGTTCTACACAGAAAAGCTCTATCGTCTCCTTCTAGATGTCATTTTTGCCCTTTATATTCAGCCCTCTCCACACTTTCAACCCTCCCCATACTCACCAATTAGCATTTGTTTTTCTTCTACTTTTTTTTTTTAATAGCCACCAGGGTTATTGCTGGAGCTTGGTGTTAATATGAGCCCACCACTCCCACTGGCCATTTTTCTTATTTTTTCTTTTTATTTTATTTGATGGAAGAGATAAATTCGAGGGAAATGGGAGGAGATAAAGAAGTCGAGAGAAAGAGATACACCTGCAGACCTGCTTCACCACCTGTGAAACGTCCCTTCTGCAGGTGGGGCACAGGGACTCAAACCCAGGCCCTCACCATGGTAACAATTCCAATTAACTGGTGCACCAACAAATGGCTTCCTCTACTTTCTTCTTCTTTTTGAGTAGAGACAGAGAAAGCAGTGAAGGAGAGAGAGAGAGCGAGACTGAGAGCAAGATGGAGAGAGAGAGAGAGGGAGAGTGAGAAAGAGGGGGAGAAGGGAGAGGATCCTCAAATTGATGCTTCTTTCAATGCAGTGGGGGGGGCAAGCTTGAACTATGGCAAAGCTATTTTGCTGGCTCCTCTCCTTTTTTATTTTTGCTTTTGAAAAAGAGTATCTTTTATCTTTTTTCTTCTTTTTTTGTATGTGTGATTAATAGTAGGATACAAGATTATAAGATTACAGTGTATATAGTTCTATATCCACCACCAACAGAGTATCTTCTTTTAAATGAACTTGTACCATATGCTATCTATTGAGTGTGATTTGCTTCCCTTACCCAAGTGCATTTCATTTTTGTCTCTGCTGTTGTATGGATCTGGAGTTGTTTCTTTTCACTGTGAAAGGACTTTTCAGTGCATAGTTTGCCCATTCACAGGTTGACGGACATTAGGAATGATGCCGCTAAGTATATCTGTGTGCACATTCTCAATTGAACAAACTTTGCTTTTCTCTTGGGTAGAGCTCTAGGTATGGGATTTCTGAGTCATCTGATAGCTATGTTTGCTTTACAAGAAATGTCCAAACCATACTCTGAAGTGACTGTGACCATTTGCATTTCTTTCAGCAGCACCTGAAAGTGCTAGTGAGAGTGCTAACTGGTTCATACACTCACTACAGTTTGGTATCACCATTCAGAATCTACCACTTTGCCACTAGGAAAGTGATGGTATCTCATGGTTTTCTTTTTTATTCCACTCTCAATTCCCTAATGATGAATATCATGGAACCACTGTTCATATGCTTGCGTCCTACTTGTACACTTTTTCTTTTTAATGTTTTTAATTTTTTATTGTCTTTATTTATTTATTGGATAAAGATAGGCAGAAATTGAGAGGAAGGCGAGATAGAACAGGAAAGAGGCACTGGCAGCACTGTTTTACCCACTCATGAAGCCTTCTCTCTGCAGGTGGGGACTGGGGCTTGAAACTGTGTCTTTGAGCATTATAACATGTGCATTCAACCATGTGAACCACCACCCATCCCCCCAATACACTTTTTCTTTGTGAAGTCACTCATCAGATCCTTCCCCTACTTTTAAGATGGTGTTTTGCTTCCTTTGAGTTGAGTTTTCAGGGTTCCCTGTTAGAAAAGTGATTTAAAAATACTTTCTCAAGATTTGTGGCTTGTCTTCAATCTTTTAAAAAGATTTTATTTATAAAATGGAAATATTGACAAAATCATAGAATAAGAGGGGTACAGTTCCACAAACTCCCACCACCAGAACTCTGTATCCAAATCCCTCCCTCGATAGCTTTCCTATTCTTTATCCTTCTGGGAGTATGGACCCAGGATCATTATGGGGTGCAGAAAGTGGAAGGTCTGGCTTCTGTAATTGCTCCTCTGCTGAACATTGGTGTTGGTAGGTCAATCCATACTCCCAGCCTATCTCCCTCTTTTCTTAGTGGGGCAGGGCTCTGGGGAGTCAGGGTTCCAAGACAGTGGTGAGGTCATCTGCCCAGGGAAGTCAGATTGGCATCATGGTAGCATCTGGAACGTAGTGGCTGAAAAAGAGTTAAGATATAAAGCAGAACAAATTATTGACTAATCATGAACCTAAAGACAAAAATATTGCAGATGAATATTTGGGGTCTCTGTTTTAGAAATAGCTAGCAGGTCTATTTTAGGTATATTCCAAAGGGCCCATGACTTTACTAGTTTTTGCCTGAGCCTGATGTCTAATACGCAGGTAGACCCAAGGTATTGTCTGGGGAGGTGATGTCATAGTTGGAAAAAGGATCAGAAACCTGGATCAGGAAAGAAAGTAGCTCCCAAATATGGGAACAGTATATAAATGTTAACTGTAAACCCCATCAATTTGATCTGGGGCCTGTATTCAGCACAGGATCCTATCTAACTTTGACATACCTGTAGGTCTGAGCTTGAATTCTGTGGTCATGGCCAGGAACATTCCAGGCTGCACTAATTTCAGGACCCATCTTCCTCGGGTGGTAGGTAGAGCATGTTATCCAACCTTCCTTTGGAGAGTGGAACAGTCCCTACCATTGTTGATCCACATTGAGGGCAAGATCATAAGGGGCCCACAAAGGGGTCCATTATGTTGTACGTGATAGAGATGACCAGTGACAGTGGTGAGAGGGATCTGCTAGAGGTCTAGACCCACCATGTTTGTGTGGGAATCCCAGGACTCCCTGACTAGGGCCCCAGGTGATGGAGTGGCCTGGTAGTGACTAAAGAGTCATTACTAAAGTATACCAGACTCTTGCCCTTATTTAGCTTTTGTAGTCCTTACTTTGTCTGACAAGGTTAGCTTTGGAGTAATTGAGGGCCTTGTAATAGGAGGTAGGTGAGGAGGGTATCTAGGTCTAAGTAGAAACTGTTTCATTAGGTACTTTAAGGTGTCTTTTTAGGTTTTTCTGCTTGCTTGCTATATTTATTGACTCACTATAAACTATTGTGCACTTTTGCTTTAAGGTATATATTTCCCCTGAACTTATGGCTACATGTGTACATATGCCCTATCTTTTGGGCCCTGGCCTATATCTAGGTTTTGAGGTTTGGTTAAGAAGTGTGCCATCCGGGAGTCACAGTGGGATAAGTGCATGTGGCGCAAAGCGCAAGGACCCGGGCAAGGATCCCAGTTCGAGCCCCCAGCTCCCACCTGCAGGGGAGTCACATCACAAGCGATGAAGCAGGTCTGCAGGTGTCTATATTTCTCTCCTCCCTCTCTGTCTTCCCCTCCTCTCTCCATTTCTCTCTGTCCTATCGAACAATGAATGACAACATCAATAACAACAATAATAACTACAACAATAAAACAACAAGGGTATCAAAAGGGAATAAATAAAAGAAAAAATATTAAAAGAAAAACAAAAGAAGTGTGCCACCCAAAATGGAATTAATGAGTCATCTGAGCTAGGAAAGTTCTCACTCGAGTAATGAAGCTGAATTCCACACCTGATGTCTCTGGACACAGTTGAAATATAACATGCCAACTGAGATGGTACTGGTTGCATTCATTAGGTTGGGATCAGCAGATGCAGTATCAGTTGGTATGAATTGAGAAAAGCATGCAGGAAAGTGAGCCCCACCATGGAGGTTCTAGGACTGGGAGAAATACAGGCTTTATAGAGAAAGGGGAAGGTTTCTCCTCTCGTAGGTTTTAAGAAGGCAATAGAGTTATTACTGTCACCAAATTATTTGGCAATTGGGTGAATTTTGAAAATCCCTTTGTTAGCATTTGCTGTATCAGACAAGACTTCTCCATAATTTATGTCCTTTTATATTTACATATAGCTGTATCTCATAAAGTAACACCACCAGTCACTTCTGTTCTCCCTGGTCTAGGCTTTTAGGAGACTTGATATTTCAAAGAACAAGTTATTATTAGAAATGTATTAACAATTTGAGTCCACTGTTAAAATGCAAACTGATTACCAATTTGAAGTCTTAAGTGCTTAGACTGAAGGAACATATACTCAGAGCTATGATCTATCTATGCATCAGTAAGTTTGAGACATTTATTTGATCCATTTTCCCCTCTCATATTTATTAAATAGTGATTTGTGAGACTATAAGTTAATAGAAGTGTATATTAACATCATTCCTACCACCAAAGGTCTATTCCCCACCCCACCCACCCCACCCCCAGTGAAGCTGAACATCTACCCTCACCCTCCACCCAGAGATTTTTACTTTGGTGCCCTACTGCTACTCTAAACTCAGTCAGATTCTACTTTGAGTTTCCCTTTCTGTTCTTCTTTCTCAATTTCTGTTTATGAATGGGATCTTTTCATACTCATCTTTGTCTTTCTGACATCTCACTTAACATAATTCCTTCTAGCTTTATTCAAGATGGGTCAGAGAAGGTGGGTTCACTGTTCTTTAATAGCTGCATAGTATTCCATTGTGTGTGTATACCACAGCTTTCTCAGCCATTCATCTGTTGTTGGGCACCTGGTTTGCTTCCAGGTTTTAGCTATTATGAATTGTGGGGCTATGAACATAGGTGTACACGTATCTTTTTGGTTGGGTCTTATGGAGTCCTTGGGATATATCCCTAGGAGAGAAATTACGGGGTCATATGGGAGGTCTATTTCTAGCCTTGTGAGGGTCCTCCAGACTGCTCTCACAGAGGTTGGACTAATTTACATTCCCAGTGTAGGAGGATTCCTTTGTCCCCACAACCTCTCCAGTATTTGTTGCTGCTATCATTTTTGATGTGTGACATTCTCACAGGGGTGAGGTGGTATCTCATTGTTGTCTTTATTTCATTTCTCTATCAGTGACCTGGAACAATTTTTCATGTTTGTTAGCCTTTTTAGATCTCTTCTGTAGTGAATATTCTGTTCATATCCTCTGCTCATTTGGGGATGGGATCATTTGCTTTTTTCTTTCTTTTTCTTTCCTTTCTTTCTTTTTCTTTCCTCCTCCTCCTCCTCCTCCTCCTCCTCCTCCTTCTTCTTCTTCTTCTTCTTCTTCTTTTACCAGAGCACTGCTCAGCTCTGGCATATGGTGGTGCAAGGGATTGAACCTGGAACCTTGGAGCCTCAGGCACAAGAGTCTCTTTGCATCACCATTATGCTATCTACCCTCTGCCCATCATTTGCTTTTTTATTGCTAAGTTTGGTGAGCTCTTTATATATTTTGGTTATTAGTCTCATCTGATGTGTGTGGCATGTATCAGTACTCAACTGTGGCTTAGGTAATTTTATTTTTCTCTCTCTCTCTTTTAAGCCATCATTTCTTTAACTCAGACCTGTAAGCTGCTCATCTGGCTCCAGCTGTCCCTAAATATAGCCTTTTAGTCCTGGGAATCATTTCCTCCCTCTTTCTGTCCACGATTCACATGAGTCTGTACTCATGTATGGCTTGGTGAGTTTGAAGAGATCCTGGTCATTTTTGTTGAGTTGTCAGGTGAGTTCCATTGCTTTTCCTAGTTGATCAGGGAGAGCAGTAATGCAGTGGCTGCTACTTCATAGCCACACCTCTGGAAGCCCTGACTTTGTTTCTTAAGTTAGCTCTCAGTATAATGGTTCTGCAAAAACATTTTGCTGCCTGAGGCAAAGGGCCCAGGTTCAATCCTCAGCACCCCATAAATCAGAGCTGAACAGTACTCTACTTAAAAAACTAAAACAAGTATAATAAAATCAAAAAATAAATGTTAGAAGGATTAAGTTATATTCAGCTTTAAGTAGGCAAGGGGACTGACAGGCCCTGTAAAGATATGAAAGGTCTGGGGTGGGAGGTAGAGTAATGAGCCTGTCAATTGTTTCTCTTTTTCTCTACTGGCTCACTCCATGTCACCTCTAAGCAAGCAGATCAGGACTCTGCAGTGATAAGGGCTTTTAAATATTTGTAGACCTTTACCGAGTGCCCAGGTAGCTCTCTCTGCCATTCCTGTGCCAGGTCTTTTGATCTTAATAAACAAGTCACCCTTTTGATGGCTGTGGTGCCATGCTCTGGACACTCACAACACTATCAGCTCTCCCTTGCTCACAAACACTACTGCCAGCAGCCTGACTGCAGGCTTTGGGGAGATAGATGGTGGAGAGAACATTTTGGACTGTACCACAAAATGTCAATCCCTGGAAGTTGAGACCTCAAATAAGATGTTCTTTTGGGCACCACCCACAGTGATTTCATACTTCCAGAAGAATTGGCTGGCCTATCTATGCATCTAGGAATGGTATAATGCAGACAAATTTTATCTGAGGGATGAGACTGCGGGACTGAATTTTTTTCCACTGGCTTTTAATTTTCTCCACTGGTCAAGCATCTGAGTGTGGCAGATAAGCTGTAAACAGATGAAGACTATTGGGAGACAACACAGTGATCAGCCTAAAATGCTACAAAGGCCTCACTACATCAACTGTATTAAAATCTCCTAGAGTGAGAATAAAAATATATTTATTTATATTTGGCAGAAACAGATAGGAAAAGGGGAGATAAAGAGGGAGAGACAGAGACAACTGCACAATAGAGGCAGAGAGAAATTGAGAGGGAAGGGGAAAATAGAGAAGGTGAGAGAAAGAGAGACATCTGCAGCCCTACTTCACCACTCATGAAGCTTTCACCTTGGGAGCAGGGGCTTTAACCTAGGTCCTTGTGTATGGTCTTGGGTATGCCCTACCTGGTGTACCACTGCCCAGTCCCTGTGATATTAAGTTATTTATTCAGGTGAAAGGGAGTTGGGGGAGTATTACAGGAGGAGTCAGGGCATGGATGGGAAATGTTGCATTGTACTTTGTCTAAGTTGTCTCAGGGCCTGTCCTGCCTGAAGGGTCCTTGGGACCTGGGTTTGGCCCATGTGGGCTGAAAGCCAGGCTTGCCTTCTCAAGTGGGGAATGGCACTGCAGAGGGCATAGAAGAGTGACTCATCTCTTTTAGGAATGACTCATTTCTCAGATTTGATCTTGATTGTGCAGTTCTTTCAGTGGTGGGTTGGTATCTCTTCTCTCTTCTTGCCTCTGCCTCATTTTGAAATATGTTAGTTCTTTCTTTCCCTTATATCAGTTCTTCTTCTTTTTTTGAATCTATGGAAATGTTTAATTGTACTTAACTTTTGCACAAAGAAAATTTCAGGCCCAAATCATTTTACAGATCATTTTCCAAACACTTGAGAAGAAAAAGAGAAAATAATTCCATACATATTATTAAAAATTAAAATGAAATTTGAGCAAGAAACTAGTCTGGAGTGAAAGCAGCTAGCTCAAGTGTTACATCTTTGAGCTAAGAATTGCATGTTACAGCATATTTGTTACAGTTGGAGAGTTACAGCAGGTATTGATTCTGAGCTTCTGAACTGGAGTTCAAAAGACACAGAGGCCAAAAGCACTTGGACTGTTTGTTCAAGTTCCAGGTGGAGAGTACATTTTTTAAAATGACTTTTTTTCAGCATCAAGATGAGACTATTATATTTATCAGTCAACAGCATGGGTGCAAAAGAAAATCTATATTGAAACACTTTTGTTGGACTGCTTTACACTTTCCACAGAACAGAAACTAAAATACTAACTTGTTATACAATCAGTCACAAATACACTCCTCTGGGTTTATTTTTTTTCCCCACACAAGAATATTGTCTAGAGTCTGGCAGCTTACCAGTTGAGGCACCACCTCCAGTCTGTTTTTACCAACAAAAAGACTACTGAAGGAAGGAGATTTCCCTAAGACTCACCTAACACAACCATGAGTCTCCATTGTTACTGCCCTCAGAGGCTGGAACAGCAGGGGGGGAGGTCCTGTGCTGACATCAAGGGACAGAGAACTGACCAGGAAACTCAGGAGAAGATCTACACTTCGGTGGCCTAGCAGTGGGGCAGTATAGTGGGAGCCTTTCCACATTGTTCTCCTGATGAGAACATGGTGAATAATTGCCTCAGAACCTACAGACTATAAACAGACTTGTTTTAGAAACTCACAGGGCCCAGCAGTGCTGCCCGGCTTGGTAGAGAAGTTGTATTGAGCCTGGAGCTTTGGATCCTTGGGGTGTGAGAGTCTCTTTGCATAACCACTTTATTATTTCTCCCCAACTCTGCTTTATATTTTGGTCAGGAGTGAGTGATTAAGCTAAGAAGCCTACTTATACTTTAAAAGCTCTCGGGCTCCCATAGCCTACAGGCAAGAAAAAGAACAAAAGAGGCTTTAACAGCCTCTGTGCTCCAACTCAGGGATTGAAATAATATTGAAAAAACTGTTAATTTCCACAACTTTTAACTCTTTAAGAACCTTACTTAGACACAAGTCAATTCAGGCAAAAGTGATCAGTAATTTGAAAAATACTGAGAGAGGAACTTCAGAACATACTATATAGAATAGTTAAGCCAACAAGAAGAAATATTGGAGAAATGAACCGGGAAAAGAGTCCAGATAAAATTCCCCCAAAGGTTGAAGCACAGGATAATGAGGTCAACATCCAAATGCTAATTAAAGAAACAGTCACAGGAGTGAGTGAAGAGTTTGAAAGAATTGTCATCAGAAATGCAGAAACAACAAATGAGACTCTGGAAGAAAACACTAATCATCTCAAGGTTATTAGAGAGCTGAAAGCAGAAATAGCTGAGCTAAGAACACAACTAGCTGAACAAGCTAAAACAGCATCAGAACAGGTTAACAAAGTAGATGAACTACAGAAACAGTACAGGAGAGAGAGAACAGAATAATGAGGCTGAAAGCAGAATTAGCAACATAGAGGATGAGTTAGAGACAACTAAAAAAGAAGAGATCTCAAAGAGATTAATAGATTAAGATATACTGAAAACAACAACAAATAGATGAGATGACTTCAAAAGAAATAATATACGCATTATCAGCTTACCAGAGGAAGAAAGAGAGGGAGGAGGAGAGAGCATTTTCAGGACATAATAGCTAAGAACTTCTCAACTCTAAATAAAATCAAAGACATAAAGGTTCAATAAGCTCAGAGAGTCCCAAACAGAATTAACCCAGACTTAAAGACACCAAGACACATCATATTTAGAATGAAAAGGAATAAGGATAAAGAAAGGATCCCGGAGACTTCTGGAGGTGGGCTACGAGCAGCAGCAGATCTCCTTCTCTCTTCTCCTCTCCAGGATCAACTAGGAATACCAAAGGAGACCACCTGGGACCGAAACAAGACAGGACTAGAATGACTACAGGAACCCATCAAATCACCGGTGAGTGCAAACACATGTGGCTGGTGACAGAGAGAGCCTAGGGAGGGATTAAGTGGCTTGTAACAGTCTGACATTTTATCAGTTGAGACACCACCCCCAGTCTGTTCCACCAACAAGGGGACAGCTGAAGCGAGGAGAGGACTCCCTGGAGACTCGCCAAGTGCAACTCTGAGTCTCCATTGCTACTGCCTTCAGAATCTGGAGCAGTGGCAGGGAGGGACAACAGGAGACAGAGATCTAACCAGGAAACTCAGGAGAAGACCTATACCTTGGTGGCATAGAGGTGGGGCTGTGAAAGTCTCTTTGCATAACCACTGGATTATCTCTGCCACACCCTGATTTATCTCTTGGTCAGGAGTTAGTGATTAAGCTAAGAAGCCTACTTATAGTTTAAAAGCCCTCAGGCTCCCATAGCCTACAGGGAAGGAAATAAAAAGAGAGGCTTTTAAACCACTGAGCTCCAACTCAAGGATTAAAATACTATTGAAACAACTGTTAACTTCTACCACTGTGAACCCTTTAATTAACTTACTTAGACACAAGTCAACCCAGGCAATAGTAGTCAGTAATTTGAAAAGCACTGAGTGTGGGAACTCATAACATAATATATAAAATGGTTAAACCAACAAGAAGAAATATTGGAGAAATGAACCAGGAAAAGAGTCCAGCTAAAAGCCCCCCAAAGGGTGAAGCACAAAATAACAAGTTCAACATCCAAACACTACCGAAGGAAATAATCACAGGAGTGAGTAAAAAATTTGAAAGAATTGTAATCAGAAATACAGGAACAACAAATGAGACTCTGGAAGAAAACACTAATTATCTCAAGGTCATTACAGAGCTGAAAACTGAAATAGCTGAGCTAAGAAAACAACTAGCTGAACAAGCTAAAACAGTATCAGAACAGGATAAAAAAATAGATGAACTCCAGAAAACAGGAGAGGGGAGAGAGAATAGAATCAATGAGGCTGAAGACAGAATTAACAAGATCGAGGACAAATTAGAAACAACTAAAAAAGAAGTAAGAGATCTCAAAAAGAGATTAAGAGGTGCTGAAAACAATAACAGAGTCCTATGGGATGACTTCAAAAGAAACAATATACACATTATTGGCTTACCAGAGGAAGAAAAAGAGGGAGAGGAAGAAAGCATTCTTCAGGCCAAACGAGCTGAAAACTTCTCTAGTCTAGACAACATCAAAGACATAAAGATTCAAGAAGCCTAGAGGGTCCCAAACAGAATTAACTCTGACTTAAAGACGCCAAGACATTCATAATCAGAATGGAAAGGAATAAGGATAAAGAAAGGATCCTGAAGGCTGGAAGAGAAAAACAAAGAGTCACCTACAGAGGAAAACCCATAAGATTAGCAGCAGACTTCTCACAAACACTACAGGCCAGAAGAGAATGGCAAGATATCTATCAAGTGCTCAATGAGAAAGGCTTTTAACCAAGAATACTATATCCTGCTAGACTGCCATTCAGACTAGATGGAGGCATCAAAACCTTCTCAGACAAGCAACAGTTGAAGGAATAAACTATCACCAAGCCTACCCTGAAAGAAGTTCTGAAAGTATAAACAGTCAGACCATCATAAATAGGACATATTATCAGAACACACTAAAACTCTACAAGAATGGCATTAAAATATCTTCAATCTTTGATATCAATAAATGTCAATGGCCTGAATTCACCTATTAAAAGAGACAGAGTAGGAAGATGGATCAGAAAATACAACCCAACAATATGCTTCTACAGGAAACCCACCTAACTCAAAAAGACAAACACAGACTTAAAGTGAAAGGATAGAAAACTATCATATAAGCCAGTGGCCCACAAAAGGGGCAGGAACAGCTATTCTCATATCTGACATGATAGACTTTAAAATAGGTAAGATTTAAAAAGATAGGAATGGACACTACTTGATGCTCAGAGGATCAAGAGGACTTAACAATTATTAACATCTATGCACCCAATGAGAAGCCATCTAAATATATCAAACGTCTACTGAAAGAGAAACAGCAATATATTAACAGCAACACAATCATAGTAGGGGACTTCAACACCCTGCTTTATCAATTTGACAGATCATCCAGGCAGAAAATCAATAAAGACATAGGGGAGCTAAATGAAGAGATAGATAAACTAGAACTATTGGACATTTTCAGAGTCATTCATCCCAAGAAACTGGAAAACACATTTTACTCAAATCCACATGGGTCATTCTCAAGGATAGACCATATGTTAGGCCAAAAAGACAGCATCAGCAAATTCAAGAGCATTGAAGTCATCCCAAGCATCTTCTCAGACCACAGTGGAATTAAACTAACACTTAACAATCAACAAAAGATTAATAACAGTCCCATAATGTGGAAGCTCAACAGTACACTTCTTAACAACTTCTGGGTCAAAGAGAAAATAAAGGAAGAAATCAAAATGTTTCGAGAGTTCAATGAAAATTTAGACTTGAGCTATCGAAATATTTGGGACACAGCTAAGGCAGTACTGAGAGGGAAGTTCACAGCCATACAAGCACATATTAGGAAATAAGAAAAAGCACAAATAAGCAACCTGATTACACATCTTAAAGACCTAGAAGAAGAAGAACAAAGGAACCCTAAAGCAACCAGAAGGACAGAAATCACTAAACTTAGGGCAGAAATCAATAACATTGAAAATAAGAAAACCATACAAAAGATCAAAGAAAGTAATTGTTGGTTCTTCGAAAGACTGAACAAAATCGACAAACCTATAACCAGACTCACAAAACAAAAAAGGGAGAAAACCCAAGTAAATCAGATACTAAATGAAAGAGTAGATATCACAACAGATACTGCAGAAATTCAACATATCATGCAAGGCTTCTATGAACAACTATATGCCACCAAGATAGAGAACATGGAAGAAATGGACGATTTCCTAGATACCTATCAACTTCCAAAACTAAGTAAAGAGGAAGTGGATAACATGAACAGACCCATCACAGCTAATGAAATTGAAACAGTTATCAAAAATCTCCCCAAAAATAAAAGTCCTGGACTAGATGGTTTGACAAATGAATTCCACAAAACCTTCAAAGAAGAACTAATACCTCTACTTTTAAAAGTCTTCCAGAAGATTGAAGACACTGGAATACTCCCTGCCAGCTTCTATGAAGTCAACATCACTCTGATACCAACAGCAGACAGGGACACAACCAAAAAAGAAAACTACAGACCAATATCTCTGATGAACATAGATTCTAAAATATTAAACAAAATTCTAGCCAACCAGATACAGCAGTATATTAAAAAGATTGTTCATCACGACCAAGTGGGGTTTATCCCAGGCATGCAAGGTTGGTATAATATATGTAAATCAATCAAGGTGAACTATTACATCAATAAATGCAAGACCAAAAACCACATGGTCATATCAATAGATGCAGAAAAAGCCTTTGACAAAATACAACATCCCTTTATGATCAAAACACTACAAAAATGGGAATAGATGGAAAATTCCTCAAGATAGTGGAGTCTATATATAGCAGACCTACAGCCAATATCATAGTCAATGGTGAAAAACTGGAAGCATTTCCACTCAGATCAGGTACTAGACAGGGCTGCCCACTATCACCATTACTATTCAACATAGTGTTGGAAGTTCTTGCCATAGCAATCAGGCAGGAGCAAGGAATTAAAGGGATACAGATTGGAAGGAAGAAGTCAAACTCTCCCTATTTGCAGATGACATGATAGTATACACAGAAAAACCTATGGAATCCAGCAAGAAGTTTCTGGAAATCATCAGGCAATACAGTAAGGTGTCCGGCTACAAAATTAACATTCAAAAGTCAGTGGCATTCCTCTATGCAAACACCAAGTTGGAAGAAATTGAAATCCAGAAATCAACTCCTTTTACTATAGCAACAAAAACAATAAAATATCTAGGAGTAAACCTAACCAAAGAAGTGAAAGACTTGTATATTGAAAATTATGAGTCACTACTCAAGGAAATTGAAAAAGACACAAAGAAGTGGAAAGATATTCCATGTTCATGGGTTGGAAGAATTAACATCATCAAAATGAATACACTACCCAGAGCCATCTACAAATTTAATGCTATCCCCATCAAGATCCCAAGCACATTTTTTAGGAGAATAGAACAAATGGTACAAATGTTTATCTGGAACCAGAAAAGACCTAGAATTGCCAAAACAATCTTGAGAAAAAAGAACAGAACTGGAGGCATCACACTCCTAGATATCAAATTGTATTATAGGGCCCTTGTCATCAGAACTGCTTGGTATTGGAACATGAATAGACACACTGACCAGTGGAATATAACTGAGAGCCCAGAAGTGAGCCCCAACATCTGTGGACATCTAATCTTTGACAAAGGGGCCCAGACTATTAAATGGGGAAAGCAGAGTGTCTTCAACAAATGGTGTTGGAAACAATGGGTTGAAACATGCAGAAGAATGAAACTGAACCACTGTATTTCACCAAATACAAAAGTAAATTCCAAGTGGTTCAAGTACTTGGATGTTAGACCACAAACTATCAGATACTTAGAGGAAAATATTGGCAGAACTCTTTTCCTCATAAATTTTAAAGACATCTTCAATGAAATGAATCCAATTACAAAGAAGACTAAGGTAAGTATAAACCTTGGGACTACATCAAATTAAAAAGCTTCTTCACAGCAAAAGAAACCACTACCCAAACCACGAGACCCCTCACAGAATGGGAGAAGATCTGTACATGCCATACATCTGACAAGAGTTTAATAACCAACATATATAAAGAGCTTGCCAAACTCAACAACAAGACAACAAATAACCCCATCCAAAAATGGGGGCAGAACATGGACAGAATATTCACTACAGAAGAGATTCAGAAGGCCGAGAAACACATAAAAAAATGCTCCAAGTCTCTGATTGTCAGAGAAATGCAAATAAAGACAACAATGAGATACCATTTCACTCCTGTGAGAATGTCATACATCAGAAAAGGTAATAGCAACAAATGCTGGAGAGCATGTGGGGTCAAAGGAACCCTTCTACACTGCTGGTGGCAATGTAAATTGGTCCAACCTCTGAGGATAAATGTCTGGAGAACTCTCAGAAGGCTAGAAATGGACCTACCCTACCTATGATCCTACAATTCCTCTCCTGGGGATATATCCTAAGGAACCCAACACATCCATCCAAAAAGATCTGTGTACACATATGTTCTTGGCAGCACAATTTGTAATAGCCAAAATCTGGAAGCAACCCAGGTGTCCAACAACAGATGAGTGGCTGCTCAAGTTGTGGTATATATACACAATGGAATACTACTCAGTTGTAAAAAATGGTGGCTTCACCGTTTTCAGCTGATCTTGGATGGATCTTGAAAAATTCATGTTAAGTCAAATAAGTCAGAAATGGAAGGATGAATATGAGATGATCTCACTCTCAGGCAGAAGTTGAAAAACAAGATAAAAAAATAAAAAAACCACAAGTAGAACCTGAACTGGAATTGGCATGTTGCACTAAAGTAAAAGACCCTGGGGTGGTTGGGTGGGGAGAATACAGGTCCAAGAAGGATGACAGAGGACCTAGTGGGGGTTGTGTTGTTATATGGGAGACTGGGGAATATTATGCATGTACAAATCATTTTATTTACTGTTTAATGTTAAAAATTAATTACCCAATAAAGAAATTAAAAAAAAAAAAGGATCCTGAAGGCTGCAAGAGAAAAACAAAGAGTCACCTACAGAGGAAAACCCATAAGGTTAGCAGCAGACTTCTCCACACAAACCCTACAGGCCAGAAGACAATGGCATGATATCTATCAAGTGCTTAACGAGAAAGGCTTTCAAGCAAGACTACTGTATCCTGATAGACTGTCATTCAGATTAGATAGAGGCATAAAAATCTTCTCAGACAAGCCACAGTTGAAAGAAACAACTATCATCAAGCTTGCCCTGAAAAAAGTTCTGAAAGGTCTCCTATGAACAGTCAGACCACCATAAATAGGCCATATATCAGAACACTTTAAAAATCTACAATAATGACATTAAAATACCTTCCATCTTTGATATCAATAAATGTCAGTGGCCTGAATTCATCTATTAAAAGACATAGAGAAGGAAGATGGATCAGAAAACACAACCCAACAATATGCTGTCTACAGGAAACCCACCTAACTCAACAAGACAAACACAGACTTAAAGTGAAAGGATAGAAAACTATCATACAAGCCAATGGCCCACAAAAGGGGCAGGAACAGCTATTCTCATATCTGACATGATAGACTTTAAAATAAATAAAATTTAAAAAGATAGGGATGGACATTACTTAATGCTCAGAGGATCAGTCAATCAAGAGAACTTAACAGTTACTAACATCTATGCACCCAATGAGAAGCCGTCTAAATACATCTACTGAAAGAGCTACAACAATATATTAACAGCAACATAGTCGTACTAGGGGACTTCAACACCCCACTCTCTCAACTTGATGAATCATCCAGGTAGAAAATCAATAAAGAAGTGAGGGAGCTAAATGAGGAGATAGATAAACTAGAACTATTGGACATTTTCAGAGTCATTCACCCCAATTAACTGGAATACACATTTTACTCATTCACATAGGTCATTCTCAAGAATAGATCATATGTTAGGCCACAAAGACAGCACAAGCAAATTCAAGAGCATTGAAGTCATCCCAAGCATCTTCTCAGACCACAGTGGAATTAAACTAACATTTAACAATAAACATAAGATTACTAATAGTCCCAAAATATGGAAGCTCAACAGTACACTACTTAACAACTACTGAGTCAAAGAGGATATAAGGGAAGAAATCAAGATGTTTCGAGAGTTCAATGAAAATTTAGACTTGAGCTATTAAAATATTTGGGACACAGCTAAGGCAGTACTGAGAGAGAAGTTCATAGCCATACAAGCACATATTAGGAAATAAGAAAAAGCACAAATAAGCAACCTGATTGCACACCTTAAAGACATAGAAGATGAAGAACAAAGGAACCCTAAAGCAACCAGAAGGAAAGAAATAACTAAAGTTAGGGAAGAAAGATAGACCCCTGCAGATCTGCTTCACCACTTGTGAAGGGACCTCCTGCAGGTATGGAACTGGGGACTCAAACTGGAATCCTATGCCAGTCCTTATGCTTGGCATCATGTGTGCTTTACCTACTGCACTACTGCCTGGCTCCTAAGTGTTAGCTTTATTTCACTGTGGTCTAAGAAGATGCTTGGGATGATTTCAATGCTCTTGTATTTGTTGATACTGTCTCTTTTTATCATTGTAGTTATTGTTGTTGTTAATGAGTCATTATTGTTGGATAGGACAGAGAGAAATGGAGAAAGGAGGGAAGACAGAGAGGGGGAGAGAAAGATACACACCTGTAGAACTGCTTCACTGCTTGTGAGGTGACTCCCCTGCAGGTGGGGACCCAGGGGCTGGAACTGGGATCCTTATTCTGGTCCTTGCTCTTTGCACCACTTGTGCTTAACCGGATGCACTACCACTCGACTCCTGATACTGTCTTTTGGCCTAACATTTGGTCTATCCCTGAGGATGTTCTGTGTGGATTCAAAAAGAAGTTATTCCCATTTCTTTGGGTATAGAAATCTGAAAATTTCCAGAAGATCTAGTCTTTCAATCTCTTCAATTAATTCTCTTGTTTATTTGCTGATTTTATCTGCTGAGATGATCTAAGTGTGAAAGTGGAGTATCGAAGTTTCCTACTGTTACTGTATTACTATTGATGTATCTTTGTAGCTCTTTCAGTTAAGTGTTTGATATATTTAGATGAGACCTCATTGGGTGCACAGATATTAATACTTGTTAAGTGCTGGGATAGCCTGAGGGTGCTTCTTCCCGAGCTAGTGCTCTCTGGGTTGGAGAGAACTCAACTGGAGCCAATCTAGGCTGCTGTGTGGGAGAGGGATCAGGAACTTGTGCCGCACTAACTTCACAGGAGATACATGCTGGAACTCTCGGAGCCGGAAAGCAATTTCCAAGTGTCTTTAATCAGAAGAGCAGCTGTATTTATACTCTCCAAGTAGGGTGGAAACAGGATGTGACATAGAGAGGGTGGAGCAAAAAGTGACTGGTGGAAGATCAGGGTGTGACAAGGAGAGGGGGCGGAGCAGGTGAGAATTCTACCACTGAACCACCAATGCCCTGGAGGGAAGGTGGTGCTTTATGTAAATGTAAAAGTGATTTATGTAAATAGACCGCAGCTTTGAGTGGGATCAAACTAATCTCATACAGACATACTGGTGTTTAAGCCGGGGGGAGCTGGCATACTATCCAAGAGTTAAGTCTTCTTGGTTGATTGATCCTCTGATCACTATGTAATATCCATGCCTATATTTTATTATTTTATTTTAAATTCTATTGTGTCAGAGATGAGAATATCTGTTTCTGCTTTTTTTTTTAGTTATTTTTTTAATATTTATTCCCTTTTGTTGCCCTTGTTGTTTTATTGTTGTAGTTATTATTGTTGTTGTCGTTGTTGGATAGGACAGAGAGAAATGGAGAGAGGGAGGGGAAGACAGAGAGGAGGAAAGACAGACACCTGCAGACCTGCTTCACCGCCTGTGAAGCGACTCCCCTGCAGGTGGGGAGCCGGGGTTCGAACCGGGATCCTTATGCCGGTCCTTGTGCTTTGCGCCGCCTGCGCTTAGCCTGCTGCACTACAGCCTGACTCCCTATTGTTTCTGCTTTTTTTGTGTGTGTGTAATCCATTAGCTTGTATGTTCTGTCATTTCACTTTGAGTCTGTGTTTGTCTTGTAGAGTTAGGTGGGATTCCTATAGACAACATATGGTTGGGTTGTATTTTCTGATCCATCTTCCTACTTTGTGCCTTTTATTAAGAAAGCATATTCTCTCTCTCTCTCTCTCTCTCTCTCTCTCTCTTTTCTACCAGAGCACTGCTCAGCTCTGGTTTATGATGGTGCAAGGGATTGAACTTGGGACTTCAGAGTCTCAGATATGAGAGTCTCTTTGCATAATCATTATGCTAACTCCTCCACCCCCTACTCTGTGCCTTTTAAATAGTGAATTTAGGTCATTGACATTTATGATATTATGGATTTAAGGTATTGCAGTGCCATTATTCAACATTTTTTGGAGTGTTCTTATATATTGTAAGTTTTTGAAATGTTGTTAATGCTTATAGGAGGTTTTTTAGAACTTCTTTTAGGGCAGGCTTGGTGATTTTTGCTTCCTTTAACTGTTACTTGTTTGAGAAGGTTTTTAATCCCTCCATCTAGTCTAAATGACAGTCTAGCAGTCATATTATTCTTGGTTGAAACTCATTTTTCATTGAAAGCTCAATAGGTATCTTGTCATTCTTTTCTGGGTTTTAGTTTTTGTGCAGAAGTCTACAGATAGTCTTGTGGCTTTTCCTCTGTAGGTGATTTTGTGTTTTTCTCTTTCAGCCTTCAGGATCCTTTCTTTATCCGTATGTCTTTCCATTTTAACTATTATCTGTCTTGGTGTCTTCAGGTCTGGGTTGATTCTGTTTGGGACTCTCAGTGTCTCTTGAATCTTAATGTCCTTTCTATTGTTCAGGGTGGTAAAGTTTCCTTCTATTATTTACTCTACGATGCTTTCTGCTCTTTCTTCCTTCCTCTGGTAGGCCAATTATACATATGTTACTTCTTTTGAGGTCATCCCATAATGTCTCTCTTACTGTTTTCAGTGTCCTTCAAGCTTTTTTTTTTTTTTTTAGCTCTTTTAATTCTTTCTTAGTTTTCTCTATTTTGTCTGTTGTCTGCATAATTCTGTTTTCTGCTTCTGTTAATCAACATTCCCTTCCCTCAGTTTCCTTCTTCAGTTTTTTTTTTTATGTTGTTCAGTTACAGTATTAGCTTGTTCCACTAGCTGTCCTTTTATCTCAGCTATTTCAGTTCTATAATTACCCCAAGATAGCTCCTGCTTTCTTTTAGGGTCTCATTGGTTATTTCCCTATTTCTGATATTATTCTCAAAAGTTTCCTCACTCCTGTGATTAATCAACTGTTTAGATATTTTCTTCATTTTCAGTTGCTTCTGTCTTACTTGAAATGTTTTTTGGACTCTTGTCCTGATTCATTGTTGTAACTGATTTAACCATTTTTGATTTAAGATTTGTGTGTATGTGTGTGTGTGTTTTGTAGTTTTCTGTCCTAGCTATTGCTGTTCAGTTACAGTGTTGTGTAAGGAAGAGTCACACCAAACTAAAGTCCTCTTACAATTGAAATCACAAATCCCAGAAAATATGACAACAGTAACAAAAGCAAAGATTAATTAAACCAGAGGGAAGGAAAACAAGTAAGTAAATAAGATAAAAGGGAAGAAAAAGAAAGAAACAAACAAAAAGCCCCCACCAGACCAGACCAAACACCTTCCACAGAAGAGAAAACAGCTCATCACCAGCCAATACAATAAATACAAGAAAATCAAATGCAAACTGGATTCTTCTCACAAATGAAATCACAAACAAATCTCAGTAAATACAAAAAAAAAAAAAAAAAAAAATCAAGGATTGGTCAAACCAGAGAGGAAAAAGGAAAGAAAAGACAAAAACAAAAAGTGCAAAACCAAACCAAATGCCTCCCCAAAAGAGAACCAAATCAACCACCATCCAATACAACAACCACAACAAAAGTGAACGGAAAGACTGTTCAGACCAGAGAGAAAAGAAGAGTGAAAAAGGAAAAAAAAAAAGTTTAAATCCACTCTCGCAGGTGAAATCACAAAGAACCCTCAGCAAACAGCCAACTGACAACAAACTAACAAAATACCAAATAGACAGTCTATAAGTCAAATCAAACTAGGGCAACAGATACCTCACCCTACCCAAACTGTGCCCTTGGTACTCTATTTAGCTGAAATCCAGTGAGGCAGTGTTAGATGACTCCACACTGAGTTATGACACAAGGTTCAGCTTTGGAATCTTGCTTGGTGAGCTTAACTCCACATGTGGGCATCTTTGTCTCTGCCATATTTCCACAAACAGCCTGGAGATGAGTACTGAGGGGCTGGGAGACTCATGATTTTCTGGTTTTCTTTTCCTTTGACCTTTTCAGCTCCTTTTTGCTGGTATAGATGAGTTATAATATTCCACCATGGTTCCTCTTTGTTCCCTCCTCTATAGTATATCTCCTACAGGTCTGGTAATCCTGTTCCCTCTTGGAATTTCCAGGATTTGAATTAATAAGAAAACTGGTTCAAATCTGTCTGTTGCTACCTCAGGCCACCATCTTGACTCCACCTTTCAAGATTAAAAATTTCTATTTGCCAAAGTACAACATTAAAAAAAACAAAAACAGAGCCAGGGAGAAGTTCACTTGAGAGGGCACTTGCCTTGAGAAGCATCTGGCCCAGGTTTGAGTCCCTGGAATACTGCATGGGAGCACTATAGCTAGTATCAGAGTACTGGTAATGGGGTGTCTCTCCCTCTTCCTGAAAATTTGACAGAAATATATGAGACACTGGTGATACACACAGCCTCTGCCCCCAACAAAACAAATCAGTGTGAGAAGTAGAAAGAGAGAAAGGGAGAGAGAGAGAGGAGTAAGCCACAGACTAGGTGAGAAAGTCTCCTGAACAAATGAAAAATTATTACAAATTACCCAGTAAAATATATATGCTATATTGTTCAAGAACCTGGGTTCTAGTCCCTCCCTGGTCTCTGCCTATAGAAGGAAAGTTTCATGAGTAATGAAGCTGTACTACCAGTGTCTCTTTTTCTTTCTACTTTCCCCTTTCCTCTCAACTTCTCTCTGTCTCTATCTAATAAATAAAGAAATAAAAAAAACAGAATTCTTACAAATGATAAGTGAAGGAAAGCACATAAATTTTAAGACTGGATATTTCACAAAAGAAGTTATCTAAATGATCAGTAAAGAAGCGAAGATGTTGAATATAAGTAGTCATAAGGAAAAATAGAAATTTAAATCTTAAATGAGAGAGTGTAATACGCTTAGCAAAATGGCTATTTTTGTTGTTGTTGTCCCAGGGCTTAACTGTATTAGGCTAACATTTTCTTTCTTTCTTTTTATTTTATTTATAAAAAGGAAACATTGACAAAACCATAGGATAAGAGGGGTACAACTCCTCACAATTCCCATCACCAGAACTCTGTATTCCATCCCCTACCCTGAGCTTTCCTGTTCTTTAACCCTCTGGGAGTATGGACCCAAGGTCATTGTGGGATGCAGAAGATGGAAGGTCTGGCTTCTCTAATTGCTTCCCTGCTGAACATGGGTATTGACAGGTTGATCCATACTCCCAGCCTGTCTCTCTCTTTCCGTAGCGGGGTGAGGCTCTGGGGAAGCAGAGCTCCAGGACACATTGGTGGGGCTGTCTGCCCAGGGAATTCTGGTTGGCATCCTGCTAGCATCTGGAACCTGGTGGCTGAAAAGAGAGTTAACATACAAAACCAAACAAACTGTTGACCGATCATGAACCTAAAGGATGGAATAGTGCAGATGGAGTGTTGCGGGGGGGGTCCTCCATTTTGTTGATAACTACTAGGCATATTTTAGTTATATTCCAAAGGGCCTATGGCTATACTACTTTTTCTTTTTCTTTTCTCTCTTTTCTTTTCTTTTCTTTTCTTCTCTTTTCCCCCTGAGCCTTAAATCTGATATGCAGATGGATCCAAGTTATCGTATGGGGAGATGATATCATGGCTGGAAAAAGGACCAGAAAGCTGGATCAGGGAAGAGAGTAGCTCCCAAATATGGGAAAGGGGTATTAATATTGTTGACTGTAAATCCCATCGATTTGCTGTGATCTAGGTCCCATATTCAACTTAGGAACCTATGTGACCTCTGCATCCCTGTAGATCTGAGCTCACATTCTGTGGTCATGAGTAGGAACATTCCAAGCTGCCCCAATATTGACCTATCTTCCTCAAGTGTAGCATAGAGTATGTTGTCCATCCTCCCTTCGGAGGATGGGACATTCTCTACTGTTGTTGATTCAAGTTGAGGGCAAGGTCCTATAGGGGGCCCACAAAGGGGTCTATTTTGTTGTTCCTGATAGAGATGACCAATAACAATGGAGAGAGGGATTTATTTGAGGTCTAGGCCCAGCATGTCTGTTTGGGAATCTTAGGACTCCCTGAATAGCTGGTGGGATGGCCTGATAGTGACTAAAGAGTCATTGTTAAAGTATTAGACTAACATTTTCAAATAGTCACACACACACACACACACACACACACACACACACACACACACACACACACACACCACTGACACTTCTTTTAATGTGTTGCGAACTAGGCTCCTTCCTCAATCCAAACATGGCAAAGCAGCATACTATCTATGTAACCCAAATGGCTAAAAATTTAAAAGACAATTTATGACAAGTGTTTGTGAGCATCAGAGCAACTAAATCTCAGATATTTCTGGGGCTAGCACTAGCGGTGCAATACTTTAGAAAATTGCTTATTCGGGAGTTGGGCAGTAGCACAGCGGCTTAAGCGCACATGGCGCAAAGCGCAAGGACCGGCTTAAGGACCCCTGTTAGAGCCCCTGGCTCCCCACCTGTAGGGGAGTTGATTCGCAATCGGTGAAGCAGGTCTGCAGGTGTCTGTCTTTCTCTCTCCATCTATGTCTTCCCATCCTCTCTCCATTTTTCTCTGTCCTGTCCAACAATGACTACATCAGTAGTAACCACAATTAATAACTACAACAATAAAACAACAAGGGCAACAAAAGGGAATAAATAAATATTAATAAAAAATTTTAAAAAGAAAATTGCTTATTCCACTTAGTGCATTTATTTACATGTCTTATCCACTTTAGCTTTTCTTAATTTTTTAAAAATTATCTTTATTTATTTATTAGCTAGAGACAGTCAGAAATTGAGAGGGAAGGGGGGTGATAGAGAGGGAGAGAGACAGAGAGACACACCCACAACACTGCTTCACCATTCACAAAGCTTTCTCTCTGCAGGTGGGGACCAGAGGCTTGAACCTGTGTCCTTGTGCATTGTGACATGTGCACTCAATCAGGTGTGCCACCACTTGGCCCCAAGTTTAATTCAAAAATTCCCAAGTATCTGCAGACTTTACAGCTACTGGGTCTAGTGGGTCTAGAACAGTTCATCTCAGGGTATTGTTGTTCCTGCTATTTGTAGACCTTTCTTTGAGAAGCACTAGCTTAACTCATTTAATTTTGACAAGTATATATAAGGGAGATACCGTTACCATTTTGTTTAAGCTCATGTGGTGCAAATGGTTGAAAACAAATGTTACCATGCTCAATGAGCTGGGTGTAAGCCCCTGATCCCTACTTTCAGGGGACAAGTTTCAGGAGCAGTGAAACAGTGCTGTAGGCATTTCTTGTTCTCTTTCCTTTTCAATTTCTCTCTGTCTTATAAAATATAAGAAAAGTTAAAAATAAATCATAAAAGCAATTTTTAAAAAAACGATATGGTTGGTTCTGAACCCAGGTCATCTGACAGTGATTCTGGATTTTATTATATAGGAGTACCCATTGTCCTATAGAATTAGTCTCACTAGAGAATCTTACTGAATCTAAAGCAACATTCTATTATACGTAAGCTTGTGCATATGTACTACCTCTGCTGCTCCTGAGTCAACTTTTTCAGATTTATTTCAGGGAGGCTAAGAGAAAAGGAAAGAAAGAAAGATGTAGAAAGAAGAGGTGGGGGTATAGCATAATGGTTTAAGAGAGTTTCGTGCCTGAGGCTCTCAAGTCCCAGGCTCTCAAGTTCCCCATACTGCCATAAGCCAGAGCTGAGCAGTGCTCTGGTAAAACAAACAAACAAACAAACAAACAAACACCAAAAAATGAAACAAAACAAAAATGAAAGAAGAGAACCACAGCATTTGTCCATCAGTGATAGAATTTTTTTCCACGTGATGTTATTGTGCTCCCACCTTGTGTCAGAGTTTGAACCCAGGACCTTACGATCTGCTTGGATGAGCTAGTTCCCAGGACCATACTATTTTATATGGTTTTAAGGATCTTATCCCCAGAAAGCAGCAAATATCTGAGTGAACTAAGCTATATACACCAGCAGCATTTTGGTTAAAACAAACAAACAATAACAACAAAAAAGAACAACAACAACAACAAAAACAAACAAACAACAACAACAACAACAAAACCCCGAACAAGCCAACAAGTAGTCATTGTGAAAATTGCCTTTCAGAGTCATTAAGTTAGATTCTAAAAATGCTACACATCAACGTAATGGTTGGGTAAACCTCCTAAAGTCTTTCAGTCTTTCTGGAATCTCAAGACTTATCCCTGACCTTGGATTACTGTTTGCACCCAATTGGAAAGTTTTAAAAAAATCTGTTTAGCCTTTCTCTTTTGGCTTCCTGCTTGGCCAAGCAAGTCAAAACGTGCTTTCTAAATGCAACAGAAACCCTTTCCAACTGTAGTTATTATAGTGTCTATGGCTGAAGGCACAGAGGGTAGAGAGAATGTGCCTGGGCTCCAGTGAGGATTGCAGCCATTAACCAAAGTGACAAGTAACATGCTTTCTGTCACTATAGTCACTTTGAAAGCCTGACAACCAGAGAACAGATAACATTAGTTTTCAAACATGTCAGCTTGGAAAAAGGAAGGGGGAAAATATGTGGATATGAATGTCTTAAGTGAGATGGATCTTTGATAAAACTAAAGCAAACTAACCAACCAGACAACAACAACAAACCCTCTACAAGTCTGTATTCTCTTAAAATCTTGCCAAAATGCAAAATAACTTGGGAAGGAATTCTTATCTCTGTAGTCACAAAGGAAAGAAATTGCGGTGATCTTGTGATTATTACTCAGTGACAAAAGAGTGGGAGTATTTGGAGTATTTAATTGAGTGCATACATTACCGTATTGGAGCACCTGGGTTCAAACTCCTAGTCCCCACTTGCAAGAGGAAAGTTTATGAGCAATGCAGCAGTGCTACTGGTGTCTCCCTTCTCTCTCTCTCTCTCTGTCTTTTACTCCCTTTTAACATGTGCATACAACCAGGTAAAAAACTGCCCACATCCTTTCACTCTCTATGAAAGAAAAATGAGGAGAGAAATCAGGCAGTAGTGCCCTGGGTGAAGCGCATATGGCATAAAGCGCAAGGATTCCGGTTCCAGCTCTCGGCTCCCCACCTGCAGGGGAGTCACTTCACAGGCGGTGAAGCAGTTCTGCAGGTGTCTATCTTTCTCTCTCCCTCTGTCTTCCCCTCTCCTCTCCATTTCTTTCTGTCCTATCCAACAACAATGACATCAACAACAATAATAATCATAACAACGATAAAATAAAAAGGGCAACAAAGGGGAAAAATAGCCTCCGGGAGCAGTGGATTTGTGGTGCAGACACTGAGCCCCAGCAATAACTCTGCAGGCAAAAAAAAAAAAAAAAAAAAAGAAAAGAAAAGAAAAGAAAAATGAGAAAAAAAGGCTACCAGGAATAGTGGAGTCATGCAGGCACCAAGCCCCAGCAATAACTCTGGTAGAGAAAGAAAGAAAGGAAGGAAGGAAGAAAGGAAGAAAGAAAGAAAGAGAAAGAGAAAAAGAAAGAAAGAGTCCACCCCCACACCTATGGACATCTAATCTTTGATAAGGGGGCCCGAAGTATTAAATGGAGGATGGAGGTCTCTTCAATAAATGGTGCTGGGAAAACTGGGTTGAAACATGCAGAAGAATGAAAATGAACCACCTTATCTCACCAGAAACAAAAATCAACTCCAAATGGATCAAGGACTTGGATGTTAGACCAGAAACTATCAAATACTTAGAGGAAAACATTGGTGGAACACTTTCTCACCTAAACATCAAGGACATCTTTGATGAAACAAACCCAAGCTCAAGGAAGACTAAAGCAGAAGCAAACCAATGGGACTACATCAAATTGAGAAGCTTTTGCACTGCCAAAGAAACTATCACACAAACAAAGAGATCCTTCCCTCAGGATGGTAGAAGATCTTCACATGTCATACATCAGACAAGAGACTAATCACCAAAATATACAAAGAGCTCAGCAAACTTAGCACCAAAAAAGCAAATGACCCCATCCAAATATGGGCAGAAGATATGAACAAAACATTCACTTCAGAGGAGATCCAAAAGGCTAACAAACATGAAAAATTGCTCTAGGTTGCTGATTGTCAGAGAGATGCAAATAAAGACAACATTGAGATACCACCTCACTCCTGTGAGAATGGCATACATCAAAAAGGACAGCAGCAACAAATGCTGGAGAGGCTGTGGGGACAGAGGAACCCTTCTTCACTGCTGGTCCAGCCTCTCTAAAGAGCAGTCTGGAGAACTCTCACAAGGCTAGATAGACATGGACGTTCCATATGACCCAGTAATTCCTCTCCTGGAGATATACCCCAAGGATTCCATAATGCCCAACCAAAAAGATATGTGTACACCTTTGATCATAGCAGCACAATTCATAATAGCTAAAACCTGGAAACAACCCAGGTGCTCAACAACAGATGAATGGCTGAGAAATCTGTGGTATATATACACAATGGAATACTACACAGCTATTAAGAACAATGAACCCACCTTCACTGACCCATCTTGGATAGAGCTAGAAGGAATTATGTTAAGTGAGCTAAGTCAGAAAGGTAAAGATGAATATGGGATGATCTCACTTATCAACAGAAGTTGAGAAAGAAGAACAGAAAGGGAAACTATAAGCAGGATTTGACTAAATCTAGAGTAGGGCACCAATGTAAAAACCCTGTGGTGAGGGGGAAGGTGGACATTTAGCTTCTTGGGGCAGCTGGGGAGCAGGGTTGGGTGGGTGGGATGGGACACAGTCTTTTGGTGGTGGGAATGGTGTTTATGTATACTCTTATTAAATTGTAGTCATATAAATCACTATTTAGTTAATATGAGAGGGGAAAAATTGATTGTATGTCTCGAACTTTTTAAAGCACAGACTGAGTCTTTTTAATACATAGGCTGTCTTTGATATGTTGACTCTCTCAAAAGCATAGACCAGGGAGAACAGAAGCAACCAGTGGCACAGCTATATACAAGATGTTGGGTATTATACAGCAAATCCTAACAAAGGGACTTTTCAAAGTTAACCCAATTACCAAATAATGTGATGATAACAATAACTATCCATTGCCTCTTGAACCCTAAGACAGCAGGAACCTCACATTTCCACTATAGAGCCTATATTTCCCCCAGTCCTGGAACCTCTAGGGTGGGGCTTACTTTCCTCCATGCTTCTCTCAATTCATATCAAATAATATTGCATCCGCCAATCACAACCTAATCAACGCAATGAGTGCCACCTCAGCATGCTTCACTTCAGACTATGTCCAGAGACTTCAGGTGTGGAATGACAGCCCTTCAGCTTCATTACTCGGGTGAGATCTTTCCTTTCATAGTATTCTTTAATTTCATTCCAGGTGGTTCACCTAGATATAGACAGCTCCCCTGAGATAGAGCATATGTTCACACGTATCCATATGTTTGCTTCTAAATTCTGCTTATAAGACCTTCTGTTTTGATCATCACATTAGGTTCCCTTGTATTACTTATCATGTGGTCTATTTACATAATCACTGTTTTACCTGGGTCCTGCCCTGCCTGCAGGGTATTGGTTTAATCCCCACTGGTTAGATGGAAGCTTTCTATGTTCTGTTCGCGCTCTGTTTCTTGCTCCGTCCCCTCTCCTAGTTATTTCCTTTCCCTTGCCACTTCTGGTGAAGAGATGCATAAAAGGCAATGTATCTGATTAATTAACGAGATACTGCTTTTCAGCTCAGCCATGAGTCCCTGGTTGTCTCTCTACCGCCCGTGAAGCTAGCCCGGCCCGGCATTCATACACTAGGGCAAAATATATACCTAAAAGCAAAAGTACACAATAGTCTGCAGTGAGTACCCCCCCCCCCCCAACACTTAATTTGCACTATTCCAGCCTTTAGGTCCATAATTGTTCAACAATTTGTTTGGCTTTGTATGTTAACTCTCTTTTCAGCCACCAGGTTTCAGATGCCAGCATGATGCCGACGAGACTTCCTTGGACAGACCACCCCACCAATGTGTCCGGAGCTCTGCTTCCCCAGAGACCCACTCTACTAGGGAACTAGAGAGGCAGACAGGGAGTATGGACCAGTCAATGCCCATGTGCAGTGGGGAAGTAATTAGAGAAACCAGACCTTCCACCTTCTGTATCCCACAATGACCTTGGGTCCATACTCCCAGAGGGATAAAGAATGGGAAAACGATCAGGGGAGGGGATGGGATATAGAGATCTGGTGGGGGGAATTGTGTGGAGTTGTACCCCTCCTATCCTACAGTTTTGTTAATGTCTCCCTTTTTAAATAAATAAATAAATAATAAAAAATTACAAAAAACAAATACAAAGAAAAAAGAAAAAAGAAAAAGTCCCCATCTGCAGGGGAAAAGCTTTACAAGTGGTGAAGCAGTGCTGCAGGTCTCTCTCTCTCTCTCCCTCTCTCTCTCTCTCTCTCTCTTTTTCTCTCTCTCACCCCCCTCCCTCTTGATTTCTGGCTGTCTCTATCCAATAAATAAAGGTAATAATAAAAAAAAACTGTTAAAAAAAAGAAAGAAAAAGAAAGACTAGTGTATAGTTCCATGCCATACCCACCAGGAAAGTTCTGTGTCCCCACCCTCCCACTTCCCAAAGATAATCATTATAGTTCTCACAAGTCTTAGAAACAGTTTGCTTGCTTCTTCTGTTTTTCTTTCCCTCCAAGTTCATGTGAATCAGATCTCTAGATTCTACATATGAGTGAAGCCATCTGGTAGTCTTTCATCTCTTTACTTATTTTGCTAAGCATAGTCATCCTTCAGTTCCATCCATTTTGTCCCAAAGGACACAATATCATCTTTTTTTTTTTTTTTTGCCTCCAGGGCTATTGTTGGGGTTTGGTGTTTTTTGCCTCCAGAGTTTTGCTGGGGCTCGGTTCCTGCATTATGAATTTACTGCTCCTGGAGGTCATTTTTTTCCCCATTTTGTTGCCCTTGTTGTTGGCATTATTGTTGCCATTGATGTTGTTGCTAGATAGGACAGAGAGAAATTGAGAGAGGAAGGGAGACAGAGAGGAGGAGAGAAAGGTAGACACCTGAAGACTTACTTCACCACTTGTGAGGTGAACCCCCTGCAGGTGGGGAGCCGGGGGCTCTAACCAGGATCCTTATGCTGGTCCTTGCGCTTGGCGCCATGTGTGCAACTTGCTGCACTACTGCTCGACCCCTGGAGAGATTTCTTCATGTGTCTGTGGGCCATGTGTATCTCTCTTTAGAAAGCTGTCTGTTTAGTTATTTGGTCTACCTTTTTATTGGATGATTCTTACTTTTTTGTAGTTCTGTATCAATTCTATATAGATATTTAATATCAGTCATTTGTCTGATGTGTAATGTGCAAATATCTTCTCTCATTTACTTGGTGCCTGGTTACCCTTAAATAGTTTGCGCTGATGTGTAGAAGCTCTTTAGTTTTATGTAATTCCATTTGTTTACTCTTTTTTTCACTTCCCAAGCCCATGGGGTCAAGTCTAGAAAAAAAGTATTTCTCACCACATTTCTATCCATTTATTCTGTTCCAAAACAATGTCTAAATTCTCCTAATAGTGTGTTTGAGAACTGGTCAGTCGTGATCACAGACTATTCCTTCAACCTAATTTGCACACCTTTAGATGTCAATCTCACTTTCCCAGTGTCTTTTTCTAATTTAATTTATTTATTATTGGATAGAGACAGAGAAAAAATGAGAGTTAAGGGATATATATATATAGAGAGAGTGAGTTAAGGGATATATATATATATATATATATGGAGAGAGAGAGAGGGGAGGGAGAGAGAGAGAGACCTACAGCCCTGCTACACCACTTGAGAAACTTCCCCCCTGCAGGTGGGGACCAGGGTCTTGAACCTGGGTCCTCATGCACTGTAGTATGTACGCTTAACCAGGTGTGCAACTGCTTGCCTCCCCCAACCCGTCCCAATATTTTTTGAGGTCACTAAAGGGAGCCTGGTGTCTGTTGTTAAAATTTTCGGAGGCGAGGCTCTTACCGGCTGGTTTAGCTTCACGGGCGGGTAACAGAGACGCAGAGACAACGGCTGGGCAGGGAAGCTGTATTTCTTTATTCAGGAACAACGATTCATAAACTAAGACAAACTAATCACCAAACAGAACTCTGCTGTCTCTTTGCGGCGGTACAAGCACTCTCTCTTACTCTGGAACTCAGGAACCCTCCAACTCTGGAACTCTCGTACTGGGGAACCCTCTGAAACTCTGACACACTGGAACTCTCTTACTCTGTAACCCTGAAACTCTTGAACTCAGGAACTCTGGCACTCTCGAACTCAGGAACCCTCTCCCGGGGTTCCTTGGGGCGGGGCCAAGCAGGCCCACGAAATTAACAGGATTCATCCAATTCTCTTGGTGGGGGAGGGCTAGAACAAACCAATGTAAAGCATACGACAGGTGTCCTCTGCATCCTGTACCCCTACCCCCCTATCCCCCATGGGAGAAGAACTGTTACTTTCCAGCCCCAACCAAAGCAGTAACAATTACCTTCAGGCACTGAAGATGTCTCCAGAGGTAGAGTGGGGACGGAGTAGAGTGTTGTCTTTACGCCTCTTTGGTCTCTTCTGTCTCAAATCATTGTTCCCAGGGGCAGAGCCAGGCTCCAAAGGCCTTGGGAAGAATGATTCAATTCTTTCTTTAATTATACCTCCCCCTCCCTGGAGATAAAATAACTTCAAACCAAAGAGCTACCCCTCTGCCTCTGCTGCCTCTGCTGCCCCCTGATGACTTTGATCTTTGGGCCACTATGGTAATTATAGACTGTGTGCTACAAATACTCTCCATTTAGGCTGGTCTTGAGAAGGAACACAGTGCAGTTCTAGTAGAGAGAAAGGATACCAAATAAAGGCTCAGAAAGGTCTGAACAGGAACTTCATGAATTAGGGGTGGTAGCCACCACTAGTCTTACCAGGACCTGCAAAATTGTTAATTAGGCTGCTGTCTAGACAAGCCCCAACTGGAACCTGGGGCCCACTCACTGAAGCCATGGGCATCTGACTAACCCACAATCACTAGGGACTCCATTTCTCAGCTTTGTTCTCTAGTTGAATAAGGGCAGTGCGCCATTCAAAAAGAGACTTTTACCTTCCATCTAGTATCCAAGCTGGGATTTATTTTTATTTTTTGACTTTTTTTTCATTTTTTATTTGTGATTAATAGTGGTTTGTACAATTCTAAGATAACAGAGTAGAGTTCACAACACACCCACCACCACTGTTCTGTTCCCACCTCCCAAAGATAATCACTGTAGTTCTCACTAATCTTAGAAACAGTGTGCTCTTCCTCTTTTTCTCTTTCTCCTCCTCCTTCGTATCAGGTCACTAGATGCCACATATGCAAGAAACCATCTGGTTGTTGTCTTTTACCTCTTTACTTATTTTGCTAAGCAGAACCATTTCCAGTTCCACCTATTTTGTCCCAAAGGCCACAATATCTTTTTTTTTTTTTTTTACTAGAGAGTAGTATTCCATGGACTATATATCCCATAGCTTCTTTATCCAGTCATCTGTCAGTGGACATTTAGACTGCTTTCATTCTTTGGCTGTTCTGAGTAATGCAGTTATAAATACATGGGTACAATGCTCAGCGGAGAAGCAGCTACAGAAGCCGGAACACCTACCTTCTGCTCCCCATAAACAATCTTGATCCATACTCTCAGTAGGGGAGAAGTGATAGGATAAAGATAAGGGGACTCTGCACTCCAGATCCATCAGCACCCAGAGACATAAGGAGGTAGTTATGTTGTCATGAGTGGCTTAGAGGGGAAGAAAAGATTGAATCAGAAAAAGAAGGGGCAACTATGTATAAAATGTGGACAGATAGTTATAGTGAAGATGGTTGGCCAATGTCTACAAACTTAAGGGAACTGTGGTGGGTTGCAGTGGGGAGAGTGAAGATTCAGAACTCTGGTGGTGGGAATGGTGTGGATTCAAACCCCTGTTGACATGTAATTCCGTAATATAAAAATAAAATAAATACATGGGTACATATGTCTGTTCTAATTAGGGTTTGCATGTTCTTTAGATAAATCAGGCTGTATTTTCATTTGGATAGACAGAAGGAGAACAGCCACCATATAGCACAGGAGCTTCCTATGGTGTCATGAAATTCTCATGTGGTGCTAGGGCATAAACCCAGGCTGTTTGAATGGCGACATCTGCACTCTAGCAGCTGAAATCTTTTCCAGACCTTTAAGAAGAAGCTTAGCAATAAATAAATGAATAAAGCAAGCAATAATATTGTGCAGTTATTCAACTGAGACAACTAAATGAAATGGGTAAAGCCAGAGATGAAAGATTTTAGACCTTCAACATGATAAAGTCCAAGGCTGGAAAATAGCATAGTGGGTATGCAAAGGTCTTGCATGCTTGAGGCTTCAAAGTCCTACGTTTAATTCCCCCCACCCCTACCATAACCCAGAACTGAGCCATGCTTTGGTTAATAACAACAACAGGCAAAAAAAAAAATCCACTGACTTGATGGGATTTCTGTTACTTCAGCAATACAGATCAGTTAAAAAAAGAAGAGGGAAATGATACTGCATTTGTGGGCATTTTATGCAATCATGGGAGAGAAGTTTTTATGTGCCCAGTGTTATTTATCTACTGTTCGATATTTTGCATGAATCAGACATTAATTAATGTTCAGCATGGGAAATAAATGGTGCATCTCTACAAGCATTCTGTGAACCTGGACTGCAAGCTGGCCCTCAGCAGGAGTTGTGCTGGAGCCTGGTAGTTATTTTGCAAAGCACAGAGGCACAGAGTGATCAGGACCCAAGAAGACCTGCATCATTTCAGCAACTGAACTGGTCTTTGCAGGTCTATATGAGGCCAAGAAATAGTCTATCAGTTTCTTCTGGGTACTTCAGAAATACTTAAGACTGTTAATGTGAAGCTACTAAAAAAATTTCCGTACCATTTTTTCTTATGAAAGATGACCTTGTGGTGTTTAATGTAAAATTACTTTGATAGTCAATAGACCCTCTGGTATTTTTCTGGGAGGAAGCCTTATGAATAATATATAATTAAAATAATATTTTAATTTAAATATTGTTTAAAATATTTCACAAATATTTAAAATAAAGCAAATTGTAAGATTCTTATTTTAGTAAAAGCAGTTTTTCTAATCACAGGGATAAAGACAGAATTTATCATAGCATTGCTATAGTAATTTATAACTATGCCTATTTGATTATATGGTAAATACTGCATTCTGAATATCTGTAATATTACATACAGTATGTCAGTGAGTCCCAATGGCATACACATAACCTATACATGAAGCTTCATCTCTTAGGGTGGAATTCTGGCATATCAATTAAGATCATTATTTTAAAATAATTTTAAAAAGACCATCAACATACGCTGCTTTGCCTTATGCATGATCCAGGTTCTAGCCTGGCCCTCATCACATTGGGGGAAGCTTTGGTGCTGTGGTCTCTTTCTCTTTCTGTCTTTCTGTTTCTTTATCTAAAAAGAACACTTAATTCCAATCTTGAGGAATTAACTCTTGTGACATACTCAAGGATCTCCCCCCCTTATGCCATTGTGTTGGATGGGTGCTGGGAAAAGGGGACACAAAATGTTCTCTCTTCCTCAAACATTTCAATGTAAATTTGCAAAATGTCGGCCAGGGAAACTACTCAGCTGACAGAGCGTCAGACTTGCCTGCCTGGAGGCTCTTGGTTTAACCTGTGAATGTAGTGCTGGAGTGTTGCTCTGACTTCTTTCTCTCACATACTCCCATGTGAAACTGTTGCTCTCACAGGAAACAGATAAAACAGGTCTTTCATATATAATTTATAGGGGTTAGGCAGTAGCGTGCACATGTTACCATGCACAAGGACCTGGATTCGAGCCCCTGATCCCCACCTGCAGCTGCAGGTGGGGAGAAGCTTCCCTTGTGGTGAAGCAGAACTGTAGGTCCCTATCAGTCTATCTATCTTTCTGTCTCTCCATTTTCTCTCAAATTGTCTCTATCTCTATCCACAAAATGTAAATTAAACACACACACACACACACACACACACACACACACATTTTTCACAAAAGCAAGGAGGAGCCAAATGAGGATACACGTGAGGTCTGTTTTCCCCTCCACAAGCAAGGATTTTTCTTTATTTATGCAAGGTTCAAGCACACAATGCTGTTGTTTATTGCTCTCACCCAGCTCTTATCCTGGGGTGGAAGCATCCAGAAGGACCTGGGTGAGGCCCACTCTTTGCCTCCAGCAGCAGGAACTGAAAGGAAGGGTGCTCTGAACATGTGGCCTGGAGCTCTGATTGTGAGCGCATTTCTCCTCTGTTGACTGTGTCTTTAAATGGCTGCCATTATGTTCTCAGACACTCCTTCCTTGCGTTTAAATTTCACTACTCTGTTGGCAACATGGCTCCAGTGACTGCCCAGGAGTAGGCAGCTCTTAAAACCCTGAGGATTGTAAGCATAATCACAGAGCGTCTTTGAACAAAATAATCACAACACAAACAAATCCACACATCAAAGCCGGTGGGAAAGAATTAAACTTTCAGTGGGCCAACTGTTTATTCAGAGGAACTTCAGAAACCTAAATTGTACTTACCTCTCATGAAAAAAATAATAATTGCTCTCATGGTTCAGGGCAGGCGCTCAATGAGATAGTTCCTTTTTTGGCAACACTCTGAATTTTCATTTTCAACCTGCAGCTAAGAAACTGGCTACTTCTTGTAAGAGACACAGATCTTCCTTATACCAGCTTGAACAATGCTTTCCAGAAATAGTAAAAAGATTTATGCTTACTAGAGCTTTCCAGTAAGATACATCATAACCTTTAAATAGGACTTTTATTTTCCCCATCAGGGTTATCCCTGGGGTTCTGTGCCTGCAGTTTTTCTGTTTCCAAAGGATCCCTTCCTCCCTCCCTTCCTTCCCTCCCTCCCTCCCTTCCTTCTTTCCTTCCTTCCTTCTAAAGATAAAAGGTATGAGAGAAAGGGGGGGAAGAGGAGAGATATCACAGCAACCCCTACCCCAGCTCATAGAGCTTAACCCTTGAAGATGTTCTCATGTACTGGCCTGGGGTTTGAATCTAGGTCTTTGTGTGTGGCATCTCCAGGCCCCACTGGCGCTTATTTTAAAGAAGACAATGACTTCTTGATCACCTATGAGGAGATGAATGGTGTGCACAGTTTATTGGGAATGGATCTGTGCTGTTTGCCTGTGTAATGATTTGGAGCTAGTGGGTGAAAAGAGAAAACAAAAATTAAATTTTTGTCACCAGAGCTGCCAACACAGTTCACTTGGATAGTGCGCTGCTTTGCTATGTGCATGGCCCAGGTTTGAGGCTGGCCCCCACTGCATTGGAGGAAGCTTTGGTGCTGTGTTCACTTCTGCTATCTGTCTGTTTCTATCAAAAAAGTTTTTTGTCACTTGTGATGAATGCTCTCTATTAAAAAAATAGAAAGGCAAACACATATGTTCTAGTTAAAGGCTTGATGGCTCTTTCTACTCCCTTCCTTCTTCCTTTCCTTCCTTTTTGCTTTCTTTTCACTCTCTCCTTTACTTTCTCCCTTTCTCCTTTCTTTCTACTGGGGCTCAGTGTCAGCACTATAAATCCACCATTTCCAAGGGCAATTTTCCCTCCTATTTTACTAGATAGGACACAGAAATTGAGAGGGAGAAAAAAGATCAACATCTATAGATCTGCTTCAACACTCATGAAGTGTCCCCCTTGTAGGTGGGGATTGTGGGTTTAAGCCTGGGTCCCTGCACATGATAATGCGTGTGCTCTACTAGGTGTGCTACCACCTGGATCCCTAAGTGTTCAATTTCATGTCACACTGTGAGGATTGGGGCAATTTGTACAGCGGTAGAGCACTGGATTTTGGTGAACAAGGTCCCAGGTTTGATTTCCAGCACAGAACTTAGCTTGACTGTGGTTAACAAACAAACAAACAAAATGGGGACATCAGGGAGGGAACAGTGGGTTGTTAACCCAACAGAGCACATGTTGCTCTGTGCAAAGACCCAGGTTCAAGTTTCTGGTTCCCACCTATAAGGGGAAACTTTATAAGTGGTGGAGCAGGGCTGCAGTTGTCTCTTTTCTATTTCTCCCTCACTCCCTCTCTCTCTCTGTCTCTCAACCTCAAAAAAAAAGTATGGCTCAAGGGCTTAGATATTAGACCAGAAACTATCAAATACTTAGAGGAAAATATTAGCAGAACTCTTTTCCATCTAAAATTTAAAGACATCTTCAAGGAAAAAAATTCAACTATAAAGAAGACTAAAACAAAAATAAACCAATTGGACTACATCAAATTAAAAATATTCTGCACAGCAAAAAAAAAAAAAAAAAACACTACTCACACAAAAAGACCTCTCACAGAATGGGAAAAGATCTTTACATCAGACAAAAGACCAATAACCAAATTATATAAAGAGCTTGCCAAACTCAGCAACAAGAAAACAAATGACACCATCTAAAAATGGGGTGAAGATATCAACAGAATATTCTCCATAGTAGAGATCCAAAAGGCCGACAAACATAGGAAAAAATGCTCCGAGTCATTGACTATCAGAGAAATGCAAATAAAGACAACAATGAGATACCACTTCACTCCTATGAGGATGTCATATACCAGAAAAGATAGCAGCAACAAATTCTGGAGAGGTTTTAGGGACAAAGGAACCTTCCTGCGCTGCTGGTGGGAATGTCAATTGGTCCAAGCCCTGTGGAGAGCAGTCTGGAGAACTCTCAGAAGACTAGAAGTAGATCTACCCTATAATCTTGCAGTTCCTTTCCTGGGGATATATCCTAATGAACCAAACATACCCATCCAAAAAGATTATGTTCATAGCAGAACAATTTGTAATGGCCAAAACGTGGAAGCATCCCAGGAGTCCAACAATAGATGAGTGGCTGAGTAAGTTCTGGTATATATACACAATGGAATACTACTCAGCTATTAAAAATGGTGAATTCACCTTCTTTACCCAATCATGAATGGAGCTTGAAGAAGTCAAGTGAGATAAATTGCCGGGATAGCCTGAGGGTACTTCTTCCTGAGCTAGTGCTCTCTGGGTTGGAGAGAACTCAACTGGAGCCGATCTAGGCTGCTGCATGGGAGAGGGATCAGGAACTCGTGCCACACTAACTTCGCAGGAGATACACTCTGGAACTCTCGGAGCCGGAAAGCAATTTCCAAGTGTCTTTAATCAGAAGAGCAGCTGTTTTTATACTCTCCAAGTAGGGTGGAAACAGGATGTGATATAGAGAGGGTGGAGAGAAAAATGACTGGTGACAATCAGAGTGTGACAAGGAGAGGATCAGGGTGTGACAAGGAGAGGGGGTGGAGCAAAAACATATCATGAAACAGTGGGGATTGAACCAATGCCCTGGAGGGAGTGTGGTGCTTTATGTAAATGTAAAAGTGATTTATGTAAATAGACCAAAGCTTTGAATGGGATTAAATTTATCCCTATATAGGCATATGGTTAAGCAGAAGCCAGGGGGAGCTGGCATACTATCCAACATCTCCCCCTTTCTTTTTAACTATTTGCCATAGTATCAGGAGTGTGGGGCACTTTGTGAGGCAGGGAGACTGATAAGAGGCACACCTTTTTTGGGGTTCTACTGTCCCTCCTTGCTCAACCTCTCCGTGGAGAGAGAGACTAACAGGATTGACACACCCCTCAGGCTCAAGCCCTTCCAAGCTCAACCATATCCTCACGATTCCCCAACATCTCCCTCTTACTTAATGGCCATATATAACTGGGTCAATGTCTATAAAAGGCTTCATCTCTGTCAGGGGAATAGCAGTGTAGGGGTGAACAGAAACCTGTTGGGAAGAAAGCAGAATGATAGCGTGTAAGTGTTTTCAAAAAGAACTAGCACAAGACAGGGAGGGATAAGTAAGAGTAGCAAGAGACAGAGTGAGCTTGTTGGGTGGAGGAGTGGGGGCCTGATAAGCCGAGGTGCTAGAGGGGTGATCTGGCATTGCAAAATCCCGAGTCAGCTGGCGGAAAGTTCTATGAACTGCTACAGTCATTCTTCAAGAAGTCCAGCAGTATAAAAGGAGTGTCCAGCAAGTTCTATAGAAGCATCAGTCCAATGTCAACGGCCAGGAAATAAATGCCACATGTCTATCTTGATGGAGGAGGACAGCCACTGGAACTTTTCTTCTCTGTAGAGAGTGACCTGGAACCGCCAAAACATGATGGGTGAAACAGAAGCAGGATGAGCAGACACCATGGTTGAAAGAAAGGCAGTAGGAAAGTCTTGTCCTTTGGAGTCTGTGAATCAGGTTCTCCAGATCGTGTCAGGTCACATCATGGGTTTCGGGGGATGGCTGTAATTGTGGGTGATGTCAGAGGTCAGGGGTCCAAGATGGATTTCTGGGGATTCTATATGAGCAGATGCTTCTTTATGCTAAGGCTTGTCATAGCTGTAGTCAATTACTTATGAAAAAACTTTGTAACAAATTAGAAGTTTACTACAATTGATAACTCAATGATTATAATTGGTTTAGGTATCTTTATAATTTCATGTAAAGGCCATCTTATGTGACCTCATGTAGCAGTCTCTATATAGCAAAATTTTCATACTGAATTTAAGTCACATATATTGATTCTTAACTATTTTTACATTGGGTTTTTAAGCAAACTCAGGTTACTAGAGTTAACACATTTTAGTGACAATTTTTTTTGGGTACATTTACAATATCAGATTGATGCCAAATTTGTTGTGGATTATTTTCCACAAGATAGCTTACAGGACATTTTTGGGGGCCCTCCAAAAATGTCCTGTATAGAGGATTTGTATTTTAACTTAGGAGATGATGAATTGTCACATTGAATATTTAGAGTTTTACCTTAAACACTCAGTTACTTTAATGAATTGATTTTATCTCTTCTCGTAAGAATGTAGCTTCGAAGTTACAATTTAACCATTAAGTTAATGTTTACCAAACTTGAAACGCGCATATTAAACATATAGTTTATAACACACAGGAGGAGAAAAACTTGTAAATAAGACATATCATTTCAAATGTGAATTTAGATCTACTGTCATAGTTGAACCATCTTTACTCACACAGTTTAAGACTAAACATTTCATATTTATATCAAGACTTAAAAAAGAAATCAAAAAGGAGAATGAACAATTTTTGGACTGTTTCTGGACGTCTCCAGAAACCATGGCTGCGTCCAGCCATTTTATATAAAGTCAGTTAACTTTCAGAGTACTCTGAGCACAATGGGTCATACAAAAATTTTGATCACTCAACTCACTCAATTTTTTTTTTTCACTCACTCACTCACAAAACACAACTGGCCAGTCATAGCATAAGACATTCGGGGGGTGGGGGAAGAGTTCTGTGAATCTGATTTTTTTTATTCTGCCATGCTGTATTATGGATCCTAGGGTGCATCCTGCAGCCAGTCCTCTTGCAGCCAGTCTTCTTGCAGTGTTTCTTGTTCTTCAGGGATATCAGCGCCATCATGTGGGTATTGCCGGACATGGCAGGCAGGAAACCAAACAGGCTTGGAGTAATTTTGTGGAAAAATGCATGCGAAACCCCTCCCCATAGTCAACAGGGGGTCAGGTCCTTTCCAAATTTTATCAAGTGGGTCTTTCCATTTGACTTTAATAGCTGGGAGGGGGGGTGGTATTTGCCAATGAAGAATAATAGGAGGTTAGTCTGAGTTTTTGTAAATATTAAATAGATTTAATGTAGTTAAGGCTTTTGTCAGCTGGATATTGGGGGGGGTACATTTCCCCTTTTTCTTTATTTAATTGAACCTTAAGAGTTTGATGGGCCCTCTCAACAATGCCTTGTCCCTGTGGATTATACGGAATGCCTGTAGTATGAGTAATGTTCCAGAGGGAACAAAAATCTTTAAATTGTTTGCTGGGAAAAGCAGGTCCATTATCCGTTTTAAGTTGAAGAGGTAAGCCCATTACAACAAAACAGGAGAGCATATGGCTTATAAGCTTTTTTGAGTTTTCTCCAGTCTGAGCTGTAGCCCACATAAACTTAGAGAAGGCATCAATTGAGACGAACACATATTTTTGTTTGCCAAAGTTGGGTATGTGGGTAACATCAATTTGCCAAAGAGCGTTGGCTTTTAAACCTCGAGGATTAACCCCCAGAGTTTTAATAGCAGGTGTTTTGATTAGACCTGCACAGGAGGAACATGTAGCAAGAATACGTTTTAACTGTGGCAGAGGAATATCAGGAAATCGAGCTCGAAGACCTTTAAGATTAACATGGGTTAGGGAATGAAAGTCAGCAGGATTAGAGACAGAGGCTAGGAGAATTCCTATGGAGGCAAGGTGGTCGGCTGCAGCATTCTCTTCGGACAGGGGACCAGGAAGAGGGCTGTGGGAACATAGGTGCTGAACATAGTGGTTGGGTTCGAGAACAGAGCATAGAGGCAATTTGAATTAAAAGAGGAGAAAGTGGGTTGTCATCAATTCTTACATAAGATCGAGCAAGCCATGGAAGTAAGTTAACAGTATACACACTGTCGGAAAAAAGGTTGAAGGATTCTGGTACAACTTTTAATGCAAGGAAAACAGCATAAAGTTCTTTGTACTGAGGGGAATTATCAGGAAGTTCAGTAAAGAGAGGTTTGGGGTATTGCTGGTCTGGATAATATATAAGGGCAGCAGCTCCCTTTTTTCCACCATCAGTGAACACTGTAGGAGCAGAGGGGATGGGGTCTCGAGAGAAAAGTTTAGGTACTAGTAGAGGCAACAGAGGTAAAGAAGCTATCAAATTATTAGAGGGAAAATGATTATCTAATTGTCCTGGAAAACCCATTAAACTTATGGCAAAATGAGAATGGTGGCGTATGAGCCATTCTGTATCTGTGAGAGAAAATGGAAGAATGATTGAATCTGGTTCCCTTCCTAAGACCTGAACCGACCTGTTTCTTCCTTGGCAAACCATAAATGCTAAGGCATCAATCTCAGTAAGGAGTCTTGGAGCTCCGCCTACTGGTGTATGAAGCCATTCGATAATGCCATGTTTCTGCCACAATGCCCCCACTACCGTGGGGGTGGAGTTAAAGATTAGAAGATTTACTGGAGAGGAGGGGAAGAACCGAACGAGGTGCATGTCCTGGAGAGCCTGGTTAACTTTTTCCAGTGCCCAGGAGGCTTTGAGGGTTAACATACACTTTGAGGAGGGCTGTTTGTTTCCTTTTAAAAGATCAAACAGTGGTTGCAGGCAGCTCTTAGGCAGATAAAGATACTGCCTAAGCCAATTCAAATTTCCAAGAAAACTTTGTAAAGAAGCAAGAGTGAGATTAGAAGGAAAAGTAACACAAGGTTTTAAAGGACGAATCTGTGTTAGGGAAATCTCTGAGCCTAAGAAAGATATTGGAGGGATTAGCTATATCTTCTCAGGAGCTACATTAAGTCCACTTCTCTTTAAGGCAGGGATTAGAAAATCACGTAGGGTGGAGATATCTGTATCTAATTCTCCCCATATTAACACGTCATCCATATAATGAAAAACCTTAAGGCCCTTATGAATATATGGAAAAAGGGCAGATTTAACAGCCTCTTGACAAATAGTAGGACTATTATCCATGCCCTGGGGCAGTACCACCCATTCAAATCTATCAGCAGGGCTGGCATTATTAATAGAAGGAACAGAGAAAACAAAACGTTTACAATCTTGTGGGTGTAAGGGAATAGAGAAAAAACAATCCTGTATATAAATAGCTATGATTGGAATTCCTGTGGGAATTGTGGAAGCAAGAGGCAAACCCCTTTGGGGGGAGCCCCAAACCTTCATGGTTTTATTAACTGCACAAAGATCTTGGAGGAGGCGCCATTTTCCTGAGCGCTTTTTAATCACAAAGACTGGAGTATTCCATGGGCTCCGAGAATGACGAATGTGTCCCAAAGATAACTGCTCTTGGAAGAGTTCTTTTAAAATTTCTAGTTTCTCCCTAGGCAAAGGCCACTGTTCCACCCAGACAGGCTCATTAGAAAGCCAATCTAAGCGGGGAGTTCTATTACGAACAGTGGCAGTTAGTATTGGGGGTGCTGGTTGGGTCTAGCAGTCTCACAGGAGTGAGTGTGGTGTCCTGCAGAGGTGTCTGAGGATATCACTACATCTAAAGATTCCAGCAAGTCTCTTCCCAATAAATTGGTGCTTATATCAGCTATTAAAGGCTGAAAGCGTCCGGTAGTCCCTTCTGGATCTTCCCACACAAGGGAATCTCGTGTGCGTAGTGCCTGAGTCAATCCTCCAACACCATATAAGCATGGTCCTGGGAGGAGTTCCCAACTCTGGGGAACCTCTGCTTGTCTTAAGATTGTCTTATCTGCTCTCCTGTCAATCAAACACTTAAAAGGAATATTACCAATCTTTACTGTCATAGTTGGGTGACCCCTTTCTAAAACAGGGGTGGTCCATAAAATCTCAGGCTCCGAATTCGAGCTGTTCTTTTGCTCCAGCCAGTTATTTCTATGCTGGAAGTATCCTCCTTCTGCTCCCCATCTGTTATTGTTACTTGGCGTGGTGAGTGTAGCGATGGATTGGGTCCCAAGCTGGGCTTCTGTTTGTGGAAGAAGGGCACAGCACCAAGCAGGCAACCTGCTTCCTTCCCTCTTGGGGGCGGGGCTAAGGGAAGCCCCACACCTAGTTTAAATCCCTGTTTACATTTGGCAGAGGCGTGCCGTTCCTATGGAACCTTGACCAACAATCTTTCCTCCAGTGAAATCCTTTCTGGTATCTGGGACAAGGCATTCGTGGTCTCTGATTCCCTGTATGGAGGCGGGGTTGCCCTGACTGGAGGTGGGGTTGCCCTGACTGGAGTCGGGGTCACGGTCTATTTTCTGGACATTGTTACGCCAATGCCCTTGGTGACCGCACTGAAAGCAAGCCCCTTTTTGCTTATGTAAGGTAGCTGCATAGGCCTGTAACATAGGTCCTTGAAAAGAGCTTGATCTGAGATCCTGTGTAGCTATAATCCAAGTATCTGGGTGTTCGTTTTTAAGAGTGATACAGGCCTGTCGAAAATGCGGAAGCATTCCATCCCAGACTATGGATCACAGGAGGAGAAAATGAGCGTCAGGATTATAAATCTTCCTTTCCAAACTCGACTGGACCCTGGCAATGAATTTAGCGAGGGATTCATCAGGTTCTTGTTGCAGGGAGAGAATGGGGGCTGAGGCCGCTCCCATGGGTGGTGTTAATCGCTCCCATGCTTTTAATGCACACAGGCGTACCTGATCAAAATACCCAGGTGGAAACTTGGCTTTCGCCTGTTGAATCCCTGTTTCTAATTGGCCTGTTCCAAACAATGCATCAAAATTCCCCTCTGGCTGATTTTGAATATTTTTCCACGATTGTTGTAAACATTTGTCATGAAAGAATGCCTCCCATAGCAGGAAGAGGGGGCCTATTACATCCCTCCAATCTTGGGGGTTATTAAGGTTCTGAAGCAGGCCTTGTAAAATGGACCTGGTCCATGGGGCATGAAAACCGTCATCCTTGATAGCCTGGCATAGTTCCTTCAGGTCTTTGGCGGAATATGGATACCAGGCCTGAGGTTTTTGTCTATTGGGGGCAACATTGACCGGAAATATGTGGACTTGCTCTGATAAGTGTGTAGCGGTAGGAGGAGTCACTGAAGTGGAAGCTTCTGGACAAGCGGCCAAAGAAGTGGTTTTGGAGGCTACAGGAGAATTTGGACATGTGTCTGTCAAAGCGGGGGTGTGTGAAGAAGCAGCCGTGGAGGCAGCAGGAGGTTCCGGACACATGTCTGCCAAAATGGGGGTGGCCGAAGAAGTGGCTGTGGAGTCCAAAGGGGAATTCGGACACGTGTCTGCCAAAATAGGGGCGTCAGGGCAAGATGTCAATATAGGGGCCTCAGGGCAAGATGCAGAGGAATTAGGGTGGGTCAGGATCACGACAGGCCTTTGCTTCTTCTTGTTTTTAAGGTGCTGGTTAAGTTCTATGATCACTTCCTTTATCTCTTGGACCTCAGCCTCTAGGTCCTTAAGCCTTTTGAGAGGTTGCCCTATATATCCCTTAAAAGCTGCTATGATGATCAACAGGATATAAGGTGCAGCCCCGAGAAAAATGTCCCAGATATATAAAAATTGTATACTGGAAAAAGAATGCAGAATTTGGAAAAGATTTTCCATGGTGGAGAGATCTCAAGGAAAACAATAAGAAAGAAAAAAAATCACAGTGCCTTAACACAATATTGCAGATACCCAAAAGGTGTGTACTTATCTAGGATGTCTTCTTGTAAATCTGCTGCTTACGGGTCGCTGTTCGGGCGCCAGATGCTGGGATAGCCTGAGGGTACTTCTTCCTGAGCTAGTGCTCTCTGGGTTGGAGAGAACTCAACTGGAGCCGATCTCGGCTGCTGCGTGGGAGAGGGATCAGGAACTCGTGCCGCACTAACTTCGCAGGAGATACACTCTGGAACTCTCGGAGCCGGAAAGCAATTTCCAAGTGTCTTTAATCAGAAGAGCAGCTGTTTTTATACTCTCCAAGTAGGGTGGAAACAGGATGTGATATAGAGAGGGTGGAGAGAAAAATGACTGGTGACAATCAGAGTGTGACAAGGAGAGAATCAGGGTGTGACAAGGAGAGGGGGTGGAGCAAAAACATATCATGAAACAGTGGGGATTGAACCAATGCCCTGGAGGGAGTGTGGTGCTTTATGTAAATGTAAAAGTGATTTATGTAAATAGACCAAAGCTTTGAATGGGATTAAATTTATCCCTATATAGGCATATGGTTAAGCAGAAGCCAGGGGGAGCTGGCATACTATCCAACAATAAATCAGAAACAGAAGGATGAATATGGTATGATCTTACTCATAGACAGAAGTTGAAAAACAGTATCAGAAGAGAAAACACTAAGCAGAACTTGGACTGGAGTTGATGTATTGCACCAAAGTAAAAGACTCTGGGGTGGGGGGAGAGTTCAGGTTCTGGAACAGGATGGCAGAGGACCTAGTGGGGGTTGTATTGTTATGTGGAAAACTGGGAAATGTTATGCATGTAAAAACTATTGTATTTACTGTCGAATATGAAACATTAATCCCTCAATAAGAAAAAAAAGAATGTCCTCCTGGAGCAATGGAGTCATCACACAGGCAGTGAGCCCCATCAATTATATTGACTGAAAACAAAGACAAACCAACCAAGTCAACAACAACCACGAAAGAGATCATAAAGTCTAAACTTCTGGATTAGGTCCCAGCTTTGCTATTGTGGGGGATGAGCTCTTGGGTGATGGGTCTCCAAACCCAGTAAACTACCCTCCACCCCAGAAGACAGACTGCATCCAGCTGAGCAGATCCAACCCAAGTTCATTCCCAGCAAGCATTTGCTAGTGCCCTGGCAGGAACCCAACTTACCCATTGCATGCTCAGTCCCCAGGGAGCTGTTCTGATCTCCCCAGATGGTAACAGCCTGAACAAGATCACATCAGGCTTGGCAAAAATCTCATTGGACCATTATGGGCTTCAAAAGGCACTGCTAATGATGGCTAATAGAGTTGACCTGCACCAGTTGCATCCAGTCTGTAGAAATTTGAGTCAGGCTTTTAGACAGACAGCCACTGATTACCTACCCCACTGCACTGAGCTTTCTACCAGTTCATGAATGGAACTCCTGAGTTGTACAAAGACCATGAGTTCTGTTGTGGATCTCTCTCTCTTTTTTCCCCTTAAAATATTTTACTTATTTATTGGGTAGAGACAAGAAAATCAAGTGGAGGGGGACTACGGGCTTGAACTTGGGTCCTTGTGCATAGGAACCTGTGCGCTCTAATGGGTGAGCCACCTTCCAGCCTCTAGTTGTGTCTTTTTAAAAAAATTTTCTTTCTTGGTGGATTAATGGTTTACAGTCAACAGTAAAATACAATAGTTTGTACATGCATAACATTTCTACATAACAATACAAACCCCACTAGGTCCTTCTCTGCCATCATGTTTCAGGACCCAAACCCTCTCCCCATCAGAGTATTTTACTTTGGTGCAATACACCAGTTCCAGTCCAAGTTCTGCTTAGAGTTTTCCCTTTTCATCTTGTTTTTCAACTTCTGTCTATGAGTGAGATCATCCTTTGGTTTCTGACTTATATCACTTAACTTGATATCTCTGAGCTCCATCCAAGATGGGGTAAAAAAAAAAAAGGTGAATTCACCATGAACCTGAGACTTTGGAGCCTCAGGAATAAGAGACTCTTTGCATAACCATTATGCTATCTATCCCTGTTCTCATTTATTAGTTTTTTACATAACAATTCAATGCCCCTCTAGGTCCTCCTCTGCCATCATGATCCAGGACCTGAACCCTTGCCCCACGACCCCAGAGTCCTTTATTTTGGTGCAATACACCAGACCCAGTCCAAGCTCTGCTTTGTGTTTATAGTTAAACTTTTTTTTTTTTTTTTTGCAATTGGATTCATTTCATTGAACATGCCTTTAACATTTATATGGAAAAGAGTTCTGCCAGTATTTTCCTCTAAGTATTTGACAGTTTCTGGTCTAGCATCCAAGGGGTGTTAAAATCCTCCACTATTACTGTGTTGCTGTTAATATATTGCTGTAGCCCCTTTAGTAGTTGTTTGATATATTTAGATGGGCTTTCATTGGGTGCATAGATGCTAATAATTGTTAAGACCTCTTGACTGACTGATCCTCTGAGCATTAAGTAATGTCCATCCCTATATATTTTTTAAAATTTTTAATTAAAAAATTTTAAAATGTATTTATAAGATGGAAACACTCACAAGACCATAGGATAAGAGGGGTACAATTGCCACCACCAGAGTTCCGTATCCCATCCCCACCCCCAATAGTTTTCCTATTCATTAACCCTCTGGAAATATGGAGCCAGGGTCATTATGGGGTGCAGAAGGTGGAAGGTCTGGCTTCTGTAATTGCTTCCCTTCTGAACATGGGCGTTGACAGGTCGATCTGTACTCCCAACCTGTCTCTCTCTTTCCCTAGTGGGACAGGACTCTGAGGAAGCAGAGCTCCAGAACACATTGGTGGGGGTCATCTGTCCAAGGAAGTCTGGTTGGCATCATGGTAGCATCTGGAACCTGGTGGCCGAAAAAGAGCTAACATATAAAGCCATACAAATTGTTGATTTATCATAAACCTAAAGGCTGGAATATTGCAGATGAAGATTTGGGGTCTCCGTTTTGGAAATAGCTAGTAGGTCTATTTTAGGTATATTCCAAAGGGCCCATGACTTTATTAATTTTTTTTCCTGAGCCTGACATCTGATATGCAGGTGGACCCAGGTTATTGTCTGGGGAGATGATGTCATGGCTGGAAAAAGGGCTAGTAACCTGGATCAGGGAAGAGAGTAGCTCCCAAATATAGGAAAAGTGTATAAATATTGTTGACTGTAAACCCCATCAATTTGATCTGGGGCCCATATTCAGCATAGGAGCCTATATAACCTCTATATCCCTGTAGGTCCAAAATTGCATTCTGTGGGAGGGAGAACCAGCCCACTCACCCACCAAAATTGCATTCTGTGGTCATCGGTAAGAACATTATGCGTTGCACCAATTTCAGGACCTATCTTCTTTAGGTGGTAGATAGAGTATGTTATCCAACCCCCCTTCAGAGGATGGAACATTCTCTACCATTGCTGATCCACATTGAGGGCAAGGTTCTATGGGAGCTCCCATTCCTATCTTTTAAAATTTTATTTGTTTTAAGGTCTATTGTGTCAGATTGAGAATAGCTGTTCCTGCCCTTTTCTGTGGTTCATTGGCTTGTAATGATAGTTTTCCATTCTTTCACTTTGAGTCTGATTTCGTCTTGTTAAGTTAGGTGGGATTACTGTAGACAACAAATGGTTGTGTTGTATTTTCTTATCCATCTTCCTACTCTGTGCCTTTTAATAGGTGGATTCAGGTCAGTGACATTTATTGGTCTTATAGAATAAAGATATTTTAATGCCATTATTTTAAACTTTTATAGTGTTCTGATATATGCCATGTTTATGATGATATAATTGCTTATAAGAGAACTTTCAGAACTTTTTTCAGGGAAGGCTTGGTGATAGTTGATTCCTTCAACAATTGCTTGTCTGAGAAGGTTTTGATACCTCCATTTAGTCTGAATGACAGTCTATCAGGATACAGTAGTCTTGGTTGAAAGCCTTTCTCATTGCGAGCTCGATATATATCTTGTCATTCTTTTCTGGCCTGTAGTGTTTGTATGGAGAAATCTGCTGCTAATCTTCTCAGCTCTGGTTTATGGTGGTGCTAGGGACTGAACCTGGGGCCTCAGAACCTCAGGCATGGAAGTCTTTTGCATAACTATGATTCTATTTCCCCACCCGGGTTGTCTTTGAGGTAGCTTCTTCCAAGAGAGAACCTACATCTTTGTCTCCTTCACACTCCACTCACTGCTTGTCTTGTACAGTATGAACTTGAGCCCATCTTGTCTATCCACTCAACATCATCTTCAGCTCCTGTTTCCTTTACAGTGGTCTTTTCTGTCTGCACATCAATTGCTAGCAGCCTCCAGGCCAGGTAGGGCTGTCTGATGCACATATAACTGGTCATCATGTTCTTGTTTTAAAGTTTATTGTCACATATGTACACTCTTAGCCTTTACCTTCCTTGACAAACTCCACGTGGGCTAAGTGCACAGCTGCTTCATTCTTTGTCTGTCCAGGGACTAGGTTACAGGACTGAAGGGGTCTATACTTGGGGTATCTTAAAGAATAATATGTGGGCTCTGCTCTCAACTAAGTAATTTGTTTGATGAGTTAATGTTAAAGTTGAGTAGGAAGCTTAGACAAAAGTTGAATTGGAAATGAAGTTGAATTGGATAATGAAAAAAAGGATTTGCTTTTTAAATTTTTTTTATTTGCCTCCAGGGTTATCGCTGGAGCACAGTGCCTGCACCATGAATCCACAGCTCCTGGAGGCTATTTTCCCCCCTTTTGTTGTCCTTGTTGTTTTATCGTTGTGGTTATTATTGTTGTTGCTATTGATGTCATTGTTATTGGATAGGACAGAGAGAAATCAAGAGAGGACAGGAAGACAGATGGGGGAGAGAAAGACAGACACCTGCAGACCTGCTTTACCATCTGTGAAGCAACCCCCCCTGCAGATGGGGAGCTGGGGGCTCGAGCTTTTTTAAATTTTAAGATATTGGAGAGAGAGAGGGAGAGAGGGAGAGGGAGAGGGAGAGAGAGAGAAAGAGGATGAGATCACAGCACTGAAGCTTTCTTCATTGTTGTGGGGGCTGGGCTTGAACATGGCTTATTCACATGGCAAAGCTGCACACCATCCAGATAAACTATTTCACTGGTCTGTGTTCATTCTTCAGTGTGATGTTAGAAACTGTAAGGATCCAGATGTGCCTTAAAGAATGATGTCTGCACATACAGCATAAGTTGATGTGAGGTGAGTCCACATTAAGTATGCTCTCTGGGCCTGGAAAGTAGGTCTATGGTAAGGCAGAAGCCTCTCAGGCCTGAGAGGTTCAATCCCTGGCATCACCATAAGCCAGGGCTGAGTAGTGCTCTGGTCTCTCTCTGTCTTGTTCATGAAAATAAGGAAACAATTCTTCAATAAGGAAAGAAAGAAAGAAAGAAAGAAAGAAAGAAAGAAAGAAAGAAAGGAAGAAAGAAAGAAAGAAAGAAAGAAAGAAAGAAAGGAGCAGGGCCAGTAAGCTAGCTTACCTGGTCTCCACTGTACTGAGAGGAAGCTTCAGTGCTGTGGTGTCCCCATTCCCCTCCCCCATTTCTCTCTGAAAGATTCATCTTGGAGTGGTAAAGCCCCAACAGCTATAGCAAACTGTTGTTAAAATTTGGAGGCGCCAGCAGGCCAGGCTAGCGTCGCGGTGGTAGACTGAGACAGAGACTCGAGGACACACGGCTGGGCTGAGAAGCTGCAGTTTAATCTTTATTCACGAATGGGCAAATCACCACACCATGTGCTTCCCCATGTTTCTTCCTCCGCAGCTGCTGCTGGGACTCTGGACGTCCTTAGCATACGGGGCAGGGAGAAAGAGGGGCGCGAAACTAGCAAGGACCAAACCATTTCTCTCAGAGGTAGGGGGAAGGGGGCCAAACCAACACGAAGAATACCAACAGTAAACAAATAAATAATAAGCTATCTAATAGCAGTTTATAGGAATATTCAATATATGTAGCAATTGTATCTGTATAAGAATGTATATGTGCAGTGCATATATAAACATATTGATAATACATGTAAACATATTTTTAAAAACCACTATATTAGTTTTTATTAAAACACTATATTAACCTAGGGAAATAAAACTGTATTGAAGAGCATGTTAAATATTTGGCTGGGGGGGAAGTATTTGGTTAGTTCTAGAGCTGTAGGCAAACATCCAGAATCCTTTGTGGGAGGTAAGTGTACTTGAACATAGACATAACTAAATTAAGAGGGGAGGTGGACTGGGTGGTGGAGCACCTGGTTGAGTGTACACGTTACCATGCGTAGGGACTCAGGTTTGAGTCCCAGCTCTCCACCTACATGAAGAGGAAGTTTCCAAACAGTGACACAGGTTGCGGATGTCAATCTTTTTGTCCTTCTCTGTCTCCCCCTCATCTCTCAATATTTCACTGCCCTACCTAATTTAAAAAAAAAAAAAGAAAGAAAAAGGAAGAAAGGAAGGATTGACCACCGGGAGTAGTATATTTGTAGTGCCAGTACTGAGCTCCTCTGATAATGCTCGTGGCAATAAAGAAAGAAATCAAGGAGGACTCTGAGTGGCCAGGGTACGGAGACCAGAGCTGGTATGGGAGTGGAGGGAGGGAGGAGGGGGCAGGTAGAGTGGGTCTGCAGGGAGCCAGCGGTTGCACAGTGGAATGCAGGTGCAGATAAGAGCAGAGAGCCACAGGCTGGAGGCTGCCTTTGAAGCTAGAAGGGGACCTTGGAAGCAGTCCAGGTGGCAGTGAGCTCATTTCAGGTCTCCCTGGGCTGCTCAGGGCTATCTCTGACTACAATACACCAGTGGAGCATGAGCCCAAGGCAGTCTCTGTGTCTGCTCTCCTTGCTTCTGAGTATTTAGTCCTCTGGGGATAAAAGTTGAATGGATAAAAATGGACTGGGCATGGTGTATTTCATCAAAGCAAAGGACTCTGGGGAGGGGTAGAAGAGAACTGTGGGGCCCTGGTACATAATGAAATTGTGCTCATATCAATGACTTCTGATCAAAGCACTGCATGCAGAGCTCACTGAAGGACACCCTTTAGTAGGGGTGTGGAGAAGGCATTTGGGTCTTGGTTCACCATAGTGGAAAGGAACCTAAGTTGGAGGTGAGTGTTTTGGAGACACCTATCATGGGGAGATACGAAATGTGCCCAGTGTCAACAACTGTACTGTAATACATGATCAATTGCTAGAACAATCCTGGGAAGCTTGGATCTCCTGTCCTATGCTATAGAGACAGCAGCAGCTTCCATTCAACCCATTACTTCCATTCAACTTCTTCTCCCCCTTCCCCTCCCTTTATTCTCCTCCTTTTACTATGGGGGTTAATCTATTATAGTGCAGTCAACTTCCAGGAGGCAGGGGAAGCTGAGGAAATGAGGTGATGATTCAACACAGGCAAAACTGTTCATAATGGCTAGGGTCCAATCAAGTATGTGGGCAAGGTGGTTGGGAGAGTCCTAATCATTCAGGTAGCAGCATAATTGGTTCTCAGTAAGTGCTTGACAATGACTTCTTCCAAACACAGTGTCTCTGTGTGAGCCAAGTACCCAACAATGAAGTAGCTAATGATTTTTCTATCACTGCTCTGCAGTTTTTGCACCACCTGCTGGCAAAGAACAGCGAGACTGCTTATCCTGGCGAGTAAGGCATTTGAGTAGAGAAAATCAAGATTGTTTATTGGGAACATTCTATTACCACTGCTAAATGGCATCCAGCTCCTTGTCACCACCCTGTTAATAAGTTCTCAATCGAGCCAGGTGATATACACAGGTGTTTTCCTTCTGCAAGTGTTATAATAATGCAAGGAGATTACTCTGGATTCAGTTAATGTGTAGAGGAATGTTATTTTCAGCGACTCAATTAGACAGTCTAATACACCTGTTCAGCATACATATTAGTATTCTTCTTGCAAAGTATTTTCAGGCTACCCCTTTAAAATACTAAAGCATTGTTTATGTATTTTTTTGCTTATTGCTAGGGAACCAACTAGACTGTTGTGATTGAGCAACATGCCTGTCTGAAGCAATGCAAGAGTATCTCACTCTACCTTGAGTGTTTGAAGTGGCTTTCCTGGGTGAAGTTTTTGAAGAATGAATTGACACCTTCACTGTGCTCTTTATTTTTCCATTTTGGAAGACTGAATTGGGCTTTCTTTTTCTGTTAGGATGAACAGTCTAAGCTAACAAGGAATCAAATGAATTGATGGCTTCTCTCATAATGATCTAAGATTTAACTTCACTATTGCTCTTTGATACTCTATAGTTGGAAACCTTGGATGGGGACTGAGATATAAGCAGGCTTGCAAGTCACCTGGTATATGGGGCAGAAATATCCCCTTCCTTTTCTTCTCCTTCTCCTTCCCCTCCTCTTCCTTTTCCTTCTCCTCTTCCACCACCTTCTCCTCCTTCACTGATTTTATTAGTGATTTAAGATTGCTTTTAAATTATCAGACTTCAGAAGTATTTTTATGCCCAAAGTAAGTAAATGAGAGGGAGTTCAAATGCTGTCCCTTGAGAACTTAGCTATTTCATTCTTTATTTAAAATATCCTATTTATTTTATTTTGATGAGATGGAGGTACAGAGAGAGGAAAAGAGGGAGGTAGAGTGAAAAATAATGACCGGAGCACTGCTTAGCTCTGGCTGATGATAATACTGTGAGCTCAGAACTCAGTATTTTAAATTTATTTTATTAGTGATTTGATAATGATTGACACGATTGTGGGATAAGAGGAGTACAATTCCATACAATTCCCATCACCAGAGTTCTGTATCCCATCTCTCCATTGGAAGCTTCCCTATTCTTTATCCCTCTAGGAGTAGGGACCAAAGATCCTTATGGGGTGCAGAAGATGGGAGTTCTGGCTCCTGTAATTGCTTCTCCACTGGACATGGGCATTGACAGGTCAATCCATACCCCCAGCCTGCTCCTGTCTTTCCTTAGTGGGGTAGGCCTCTAGAGAGGTGGGGTTCCAGGACTTACTGGTGAGGTCATCTGTCCAAGGAAGTCAGGTTGGCATCACTGTAGCATTTACAACTTGGTGGCTGAAAAGCAGCCATTAATATATAAAGCAGAATAAATTGTTTAATAATCAAGAACCTAAAGGTAAGAATATAGCAGATGAGATGTGGGGTCTTCATGTTGGAAGAAGCTGGAAAGTCTATTTTGGGTATATTCCAAAAGGCCCATGACTTTATTAATATTTACCTGAGTCTGATAGCTGACTTGTAGGTGGGCTAAAGTATTGTCTGGGAGGATTGTGTAAGAGTTGGGAATATATCAGAAAACTAGATCAGGGCAGAGAGAAGCTCTCAAATATGGGAAAAGTATATAAATACCATTAACTGTAAACCCCATCAGTCTCATCTAGGGCCCATGTCTAAAAGTCTTGTCTGAGAAGATGGTGTCAGAGTTTAGAATAGAAATAGAAAACTGGATCAGGGCAGAAAGTAGCTCCCAAATATGAGGAAAGTATATAAATACCTTTAACTGTAAACCTCATCAATCTGACCTAGGACTCATATCTATTCATATTAGCACAGGAGCCTATGTAATCTCTTCATGCCTGTCAATCTGAGCTTGCAGTCCATGGTCATAGCTAGGATCATTCTAGGTTGCCCTCATTTCAGGAGCAGTCTTCTTCAAGTGGCAGAGTATGTTGACTCAACCTCCCTTTGGAGAGTGGGGCAATTTTTACCACTATTATTGTACACTGAGGGCAAGGTCCTGTAGAAGCCCACAAGAGAGTTTGTGATGTTATTCCTGATGGAGATGACCAGTGATAGTAGATCAATTAGAAGTCTAGGCCCATCATATCTGTGTGGTAATCCCAGGATTCCCTGACTAGTATCCTGGATGATGGAGTGATCCGTTAGTGTGCCATCATTAAAGTGTGCTGGTCTCTTGCTTTTGTCCAGTGTTTGTAGTCCTTACTTTATCTGACAAGGTTAGCCTTTGAGTGATTGAGGGAAGTGAAACAGGGAATAAGTTAGGAGGGTATCTAGGTCTAAGTAGAGGATATTTGATTAACTGCTTTATGGTGTCCTTTTTAGGTCTTTCTACTTGCTTGCTGCACTTATTGATTCACTGTAGACTACTGAACACTTTTACTTTAAGGTATGTATTTTCCCCTAACTTACAGATACATGTGCACACATGTACCTCATGGACCCTGGTCTATATCTAAGTTCTATAACTTTGTTAGGAGTTGTGATGTGTGAAATGGAATTAAAGAGTCCTATGAGCTAGGAATGGTCTCACCCAAGTATGGAAGCTGGAGGGTTGATATCCCATGACATCCCAGGGCTGGTGTCTCCACACACAATTTGAAGTGAAACACAGCAAGGTGGTCCTGACTGCATTAATTTGGTTGAGATCAGCAGATGTAATATTAAATGGTACTGATCAAAAGAAGCATGAAGGAAAACGAGCAAAACCACAGAGGTTGCATATAGGACCTTACCATTATTTATGTCATTTAATGCTTAGATTGAAGGCATATATACTAAGAAATGAAGTCTATGCATTAAAAAGCTCAAGACATTCAATCTATTTTTTTGTTCTTATATTGATTAAATAATGGTTTTTTCTTTTTTCTTTTTCTTTTTTTTTTTTTTTTTTGGCCTCCAGGGTTATTGCTGGGTTATTGTGGTCTGCACTATGAATCCACTGCTCCTGGAGGCTATTTTTTCCCCCTTTGTTGCCCTTGTTGTTTATCGTCATTGTTGTTGTTATGATTATTGTTGTTATTATTGCTGTCAAGACTTCTGTGAATGTCTTTTGATTTGGAATAAGTGTCTCTGACTTCCTTCCATCTCTATTAATGAGCTTGTCTTTTCTTTTGCCCTATACCACCCCACCCCACCCCACCCCACCCCACCCCACCCCACCCCACCCCACCCCATCCCATCCCATCCCATCCCATCCCATCCCATCCCATCCCATCCCATCCCATCCCATCCCATCCCATCCCATCCCATCCTATCCCATCCCATCCCATCCCGTTACATTTCATTTCTATCACTTCAAGTCAACATCCATTGGTTTCTATGAAGAATCTATACTTGAAAGACAGTAGGTGATGCACATATGTGAAAGTGAGGTTTATACTGTTAGAGGTCCCATTGTTGTCCTTGGAGAGAAGACCAGTGCCCAAGTCACCTTAGTCCAGTGTCCTCACTCAGTATTTTTAGAGAACCACTTCAGCAAGATGTGCTGGTCATGCTGAGGAGAGAGAAATTTCTTTTATTTTTTTTAGGGGTGTGGTGTGCACTTATTTATTATTTATTTTTATTGGGGGACTAATGGTTTACTGTCAACAGTGAAATACAATAGTTTGTACATGCATAACATTTCCACATAACAAGACAACGTCCACTAAGTGCTCCTCTGCCATTATGTTCCAGGACCTGAACTCTTACCCCCCACCCCGGAGTCTTTTACTTTGGCGCAATACATCAACTCCAGTCCAATTTCTTCTTAGTGTTTTCTCTTCTGATCTTGTTTTTCAACTTCTGCCTGTGAGTGAGATCACCCTATATTCATCCTTTTGCTTCTGGCTTATCTCATTTGACATGATTTCTTCAAAGTCCATCCAAGATGGACCTAGAAAGGTGAAATGACCATTTTAATAGCTGAGTAGTATTCCATTGTGTATATAGACCACAACATGCTCAGCTACTCATCTGTTGTTGGACACCTGGGTTGCTTCTAGGTTTTAGCTATTACAAATTGTGCTGCTATGAACATAGGTATACACAAATCATTTTGGATGGGTGTGTTTGTTTCCTTAGGATATACCTCCAGGAAAGGAACTGCAGGATCATAGGGCAAGTCCATTTCTAGCCTTCTGAGAGTTCTCCAGACTGCTCTCCACAGGGGTTACACCAATTCCCATCAGCAGTGCGGGAAGGTTCCTTTGTACCCACAACCTCTCCAGCATTTGTTGCTGCTATCTTTTCTGGTGTATGACATCCTCATAAGAGTGAAGTGATATCTCATTGTTGTTTTTATTTGCATTTCTCTGACAATCAATGACTTAGAGCATTTTTTTCACATGTTTATTGGCCTTTTGGATTTCTTCTATGGAGAATATTCTGTTCATATCCTCTCCCCATTTTTGTATGGGCCATTTGCTTTCTTGTTGCTGAGTTTGGTGAGATCTTTATATATTTTGGTTATTAATCTCTTGTCTGATGTATGGCATGTGAAAATCTCCTTCCTTTCTGTAAGGGGTCTGTTTGTTTGGGTGGTGGTTTCTTTTGCTGTGCAGAAGCTTTTTAGTTTGATGTAGTCCCATTGGTTTATTTTTTATTTAGTCTTCTTCATAATTGGATTTGTTTCATTGAAGATGTCTTTAAAGTTTAGATGGAAAAGAGTTCTGCCAATATTTTCCTCTAAGTATTTGATAGTTTCTGGTCTAACATGCAAGTCCTTGATCTACTTGGAATTTACTTTTGTGTTTGGTGAAATACAGTGGTTTAGTTTCATTCTTCTGCATGTTTCAACCCATTTTTTCCAACACCATTTGTTGAAGAGACTGTGCTTTACCCATTTAATAGTCTGGGCACCTTTGTCAAAGATTAGATGTCCATAGGTGTTTGGGGAAAGATTTTCTTAATGAGTCACAGAAGGACCTGGACAGATAGTACATACAAGTGTTTCCAAAATGATCTGCCTTCATCCTCACCTTTAATAGACTTCTCTTCAGATCAACTTTTTCCCAACAGAAATATCTTTCCCAGACTCAGATTCTGATGTGGCCCTGCCCCTGCAGCATAGGCAGGATCGAGACCTTCAATGGCCTCAGGGCTGGGTGGGCATTTTAAGCTCATCTAGCCTCTCTCTTGACAGGTACAGACTATTCTGGTAGCCTTTCTCCGAAGAACAACTCCCTGTTTCTAATCAGCAGAAGGTAGGACTGTTACAAGCCTTGTTCCTGGAAAGTAAGCCCTAAACCTTTGTTTGCCGTTTTACAGGGGCATCTGGAAAAACACTTTTGATCTGATGTTGACGTCCTCTGCAGTGGCCTAAGCTGTTCCACATGGGGCCAAGTGCATCAAATGTGGCTTGCTCCTGAGGGGGCTCTTAGGAAAACCGAGGCCAGGACACATGCGTGGTGGCAGCCTCAGTGTTTCTCCTGCTCTCAGGACCTGTCTGCTCTTCAGCTTCATCTGTGAAACAGATGTGGCTGAAGCATATGGAAAAATTGAGAAGCTCATGCATGAGTGATTTCCTTTTCAAGTGATGCCTTGGTAAAGTGCACTCGTTTTGTCTTAACTAAATGAAGCTCTATTTGGTGTCTTTCAAAAGAAAGGAAATTCTATTAATGTGATAGAATTTGGAAATGGATTTTATTTTTATTTTATTTTCCCTTTTGTTGCCCTTGTTGTCTGTTTTTTTTCTTATTGTTGTTGTAGTTATTATTGTTGTTGTTATTGATGTCGTCATTGTTAGATAGGACAGAGAGAATTGGAAAGAGGAGGGGAAGACACAGAGGGGGAGAGAAAGACAGACACCTGCAGACCTGCTTCACCGCCTGTGAAGTGACTCCCTTGCAGGTGGGGAGCTGGGTCTTGAACCGGGATCCTTATGTCAGTCCTTGAGCTTTGTGCCATGTACACTTAACCTGCTGCACTACCGCCCGACTCCCGGAAATGGATTTTAATGGATCTGAATAATATAAGGAAGTGTGAACTCTCAATAGTTTCTTTCTTTCTTTTTTCTTTCTTTTTTTCCAGAGCATTGCTCATCTCTGGTTCATGGCAGTGCTGAGAGTGAATCTGGGACCTCAGAGTCTCAGGAAGGAAAGTCTCTTTGCAGAACCATTTTGTTACCCAACCCCTGGACCCCTAATAGTTTTCTTTTTCTTTTTTTGACAGAAGTCAGATAATTACAAGGTCCATCTTTCCTTCTAAAATATGGTTTCTGTTTCTATGCAGTTAGCAATTCTCTGAACAAATAAAATCTTACACCATGCTTCGGCCTCGCGTGAGCTTAATGTGCAGCTTGGCGATACGAGAATCCGGCATGAAGCCCAGCCAGTCTATCTTGGCGTTACTCTCGATCACACTCTGTCATTTCACGAACATCTCACAAAAACTGCAGCAAAGGTGGGCACGAGGAATAACATCATTGCAAGACTGGCCAGCTCCTCATGGGGCGCGAGCGCTTCCACACTACGATCATCATCTCTGGCATTATGCTATTCCACTGCAGAATACTGTGCCCCAGTATGGTTCCATAGCCCCCATGTCCACTTGGTCGATTCCAAATTATATTCCTCCATGAGGATAATTTCTGGAACCATCCGTTCCACCCCAGTTCCATGGCTGCCAGTTCTTAGCAACACCGCCCCACCAGATATTCCTCGGGATATGGCATCATCTAAGTTCATTTCCCACGTCTACGCTAGACCGGACCTGCCAATATACACAGATATCTTCGCCCACCCTGTCCAACGCTTGACGTCTCGTCACCCAATCTGGTCCCCTATGCCTACACTGAACTTCTCTGTTCCAGTCTCTTGGAAACAGAGTTGGCAGTCAGCTGAGGTAAAGAACAAACTCCTCATCACAGACCCCTGTAAGTGTCAACCCGGCTTTGACCTAGCACGTTATGATTGGGCCCTCCTCAATCGCTATCAAACAGGCCATGGCCGGTGCGCCGCTATGTTCCATCGCTGGGGAGCCAGAGACGACCCAAACTGCCCCTGCGGCTACAGACAGACTATAACCCACATAGTCAACGACTGCCACCTCTCCAGATTCAAAGGAGGTCTCGAAACTTTACATCAGGCTCAACCTGACGCTGTTGACTGGCTATGGAAGAAGGGCAAACACTAGAAGAAGAAGAACAAGGGAAGACATAGAAGAAAAAATTTAACCCCCCAATATTTTATTATTATAAAATAAATGTATAGGGGATCAGGAGCTGGCACACCCAGCTAAGCACACACGTTACTATCTGCAAGAATCTGTGTGTGTGTGTGTGGGGGGTCGGGGGACACTACAGTGCTACAGGTATCGTTCTTTCTTCTTCTCTATCTTCCCTCCCTCCCTTCCCCTCTCATTTTCCCCCCTGTATTGTCAAATTAAAAAGAAAGAAAGAAAGAAAGAAAGGAAGGAAGGAAGGAAGGAAGGGAGAAAGAAAGAAAGAAAGAAAGAAAGAAAGAAAGAAAGAAAGAAAGAAAAAAAGGAAGAAAAAAAGAAAGAACTGGCTGCTGGGAGTGGTAGAGTTGCATTGACACTAAGCCTCAGCAATAACCCAGGTGGTAATAAAAGAAAAGAACCTGGTTGAGCCCATACATTATAGTGTGAAAGGACCTTGGTTTAAGAACTTGGTCCCCTCGTGCAAAGGGGAAGCTTCATGGGTGGTGAAGCAGCGCTGTAGGTGTACCCCTCTGTCTCCTCTTTGCTCTCAATCTCTCTCTGTCTCTATCAAAATAAATAAATAAATAAATAAATAATATTTTTTAAAAGAAAAGAAATATATAATTATCTAGGTGATAAGGGCTCATTAGCATAAAACAACATTATGAACTCAGGAGATTTTCTTTTTTATTTCTTTACTGGGGGATTAATGTTTTGTAGTTCACAGTAAATACAATAGTTTGTACATGCATAACATTTCCCAGTTTTCCACACAACAATACAATCGCCACGAGGTCCTCTGCCATCCTGTTCCAGGACTGAACCCTCCCCCACACCTACCCCAGAGTCATTTACTTTGGTGCAATACATCAACTCCAGTCCAAGTTCTGCTTAGTGTTTCCTCTCCTGATCTGCCTGAGAGTGAGATCACCCCATATTCATCTTTCTGTTTCTGACTTATTTCATGTTATTTCTTCAAGGTCCATCCAAGATGGGCCTAGAAAGGTGAAATCACCATTTTAATAGCTGAGTAGTATTCCATTGTGTATATAGACCACAACATGCTCAGCTACTCATCTGTTGTTGGACACCTGGGTTGCTTCCAGGTTTTAGCTATTACAACTTGTGCTGCTATGAACATAGGTATACACAAATCATTTTGGATGGGTGTGTTTGGTTCCTTAGGATATACCCCCAGGAGAGGAATTGCAGGATCATAGGACAAGACCATTTCTAGCCTTCTGAGAGTTCTCCAGACTGCTCTCCACAGGGGTTAGACCAATTGACACTCCCACCAGCAGTGCAGGAAGGTTCCTTTGTACCCACAACCTCTCCAGCATTTGTTGCTATCTTTTCTGGTGTATGACATCTTCATAAGAGTGTTGTCTTTATTTGCATTTCTCTGATAGTCAATGACTTGGAGCACTTTTTCATGTTTGTCAGCCTTTTGGATTTCTTTTACAGAGAATATTCTGTTCATATCCTCTCCCCATTTTTGTATTGGGTCATTTGTTTACTTGTTGGTTTTGGCAAGCTCTTTATATATTTTGGTTATTAGCCTCTTGTCATGTAAAGATCTTCTCCCATTCTGTGAGGGGTCTCTTTGTTTGGGTATTGGTTTCTTTTCTTGTGCAGAGCTTTTTAGTTTAATGTAGTCCCATTGGCTTATTTTTGTCTTCTTTATAAAAGGATTTGTATCATTAAAGATGCCTTTACAATTTAGATGGAAAAGAGTTCTGCCAATATTTTCCTCTAAGTATTTGATAGTTTCTGGTCTAACATGCAAGTCCTTGATCAACTTGGAATTTACTTCTGTGTTTGGTGAAATATAGTGGTTCAGTTTCATTCTTCTGTATGTGTCAGCTCAGTGTGTCCAACACCATTTGTTGAAGAGACACCCTTGTTTCCATTTAATAGTCTGAGCATTAAGAGATTTTCTACAGATGCTTTTTTTTAAAAAAAATTATTTTAATTATTCCCTTTTGTTGTCCATGTTGTTTTATTGTTGTTGTTATTGATGTCGTCATTGTTGGATAGGACAGAGAGAAATGGAGGGGAACACAGAGAGGGGGAGAGAAAGATAGACACCTACAGACCTGCTTCACCGCCTGTGAAGTGACTCCCCTGCAGGAGGGGAGCCAGGGGCTCGAACCAAGATCCTTACACTGGTCCATTAACCCGCTTTGCACCACGTGCACTTAACCTGCTGTGCTACAGATGCTTTAAAAAAGCTGATGTCCTTATATAAATATTATGCTTTGGAATTATAATTAAAAGTGATGTTGTGGTTTAAGTAAAATGCCTACCCATTTGGCATTTTCTCTTCTGCTAGTTATGGTTCTTATTATACACATAACTAGCAGGTTGTTCTTTTTAATTTTAGATAGAGAGTTGTAATTCACCTCTCTGAAGAATAGGTTGCACCAATTTCAGTTTCCAAAAATACATTCTTGGCCTTTTTAAAAAAGATTTATTTACTAATGAACAACAGGGAAAAGTGATGCTGCTGGATTGAAGTCAGTACCTCGTGCTTCCAAGTCAGATGTTTTACCTGTAGAAAGAGAGAGAGAGACTGAGTCCTGCTTCACCACTCATGAAGCTTCCTCACTGCAAGTGGGTACTGGGAATTTGAACCCAGGTCCTCAAGCATGGTAATATGTGTACTGTACTGGGTAAATTATCACCCTAATAATCATAAATCATTTTTTCCCTGTGAAAAACTACCACAAAATATCTATTTATCTAGCAAATTTCCTTGGAGTTGAGACTGTAGTGAATAATTGAAATTCGCTCTTCTAGAAAGAAAATGACTTTTAGAGAACATTTATTCCTGAATGAATTATTTATAGCTAGAAAAATCCTGAGGAAATTCACTTTCTCCAGATAGAGGTGTCTAAGGTGACTCACTTGCTGTCATCCCTATGAATTAAGGGCTTGTAGACTCAGTGACCCAGGAGGTGGTTAGGTGGATAAGGCACTGGACTGTCAAGCATGAGGTCAAGTTTGATCCTTGGCTTCCTATGTGCCAGAGTGATACTATGGCTCTCTTTTCCTCTTCTATCATAAATAGATATATATTTTAAAAGACTTGGAGACTTAAGAAAAAACCTACCATGCATATTTTTGATCACAGACTTATCATCTATAAGCACCAGAATGTATTATCTAGATCTATCTATAATTTCTCAAATTATCCAGATAGCTATGTCCTAAATCCTATTTCAAGTTTTCAAAGGTAGTTTTTTTATAAATTGAAACCTTGTGTCACTTCAGAGAGTGACATTTCCCATGGACTGACATTTACTATAAAAGCACCTGGTTACCTCAAACTTTCAGATTTATCAGTGATTTTTTTTATCAATAACCCCATATTGATTACTTTTTAGTTCAAGGAAAATTTCATGAGGGATTTTTTTATGCATCTCTTGGAAAATGGTCTCATATGGTAGTTACTTTTTTACTTCCTGGAAGATGAACTGGTTTTAATTTTTTAAAATAAATGAAAATATCCAGATGTTTACTCTAAGTGCCAAAAAGCAGAAAGGTTTGTACAGTTCTTTTTGAAATATTAATTTTCAAGAAAATTGTTTTCAATTCAATTCAGTTAGGATTCCAGTAATGTGCTAGAAACTTTCCTTTAAGTAACACAGAAAGAATCAAATGTCTTTCATTTAAGGTGTCATTGTTTAGAATATCCTGAAAATCTATGTCATTACATCATTAATTACTCAATTCTGGATTTAAAAAATTTTTTTTAAATTAAAAAAAAATTTTTTTTATTTAAGAAAGGATAAATTAACAAATCCATAGGGTAGGAGGAGTATAACTCCACACAATTCCCACCACCCAATCTCCACATCCCACCCCCTCCCCTGATAGCTTTCCCATTCTCTATACCTCTGGGAGCATGGACCCAGGGTCATTGTGGGTTGCAGAAGGTGGAAGGTCTGGCTTCTGTAATTGCTTCCCCGCTGAACATGGACGTTGACTGGTCGGTCCATACTCCCAGTCTGCCTCTCTCTTTCCCTAGTAGGGTGGGTCTCTGGGGAAGCGAAGCTCCAGGACATACTGGTGGGGTCTTCAGTCCAGGGAAGCCTGACTGGCATCCTGATGGCATCTGGAACCTCGTGACTGAAAAGAGAATTAACATACAAAGCCAAACAAATTGTTGAGCAATCATGGGCCCAAAGCTTGGAATAGTGGAGAGGAAATGTTAGGGGGTTACTCACTGCAAACTCTAGTGTACTTCTGCTTTCAGGTATATATTTTGCAGTAGTTTATGGATACGTGTGAACATATGCTTTCTCTCACAGAAACTGGTGTATAGGTTCTGGGACTTTGTTAGAAAGTGAACCACCTGGGATGAAATTAGAGAATACTATGAAAGGAAAGGTCTCACCTGAGTAATGAAGCTGAAGTGTTGTCATTCCACACGTGAAGTCTCTGGACACAGTCTGAAGTGAAGCATGTTGAGGTGGCAATCATTGTGTTGGTTAGGTTGTGATCGGCAGATGCAATATTATTTGATATGGATTGGGAGAGGCATATGGGAAAATGGGCCCTATCCTAAGGTTCCAGGACTGGGGGAAGTAGAGGCTCTATAGTGGATATGTGAGGTTCCTGCTGTCTTAGGGTTCAAAAAGACAATAGATAGTTAATGTCATCATCACATTATTTGGTAATTGGGTTAACTTTGAAAAGTCCTTTTGTTAGGGTTTGCTGTACAGTACCCAGTATCTTGTATATAGCTGTGCTATTGATTGCTTCTGATCTACTTGGTCTAGGCTTTTGAGAGAGTCCATATATGAAATACACAGCCTATATATTAAAAAGACTCAGTCTGTGCTTTAAAAAGTTCGAGACATACAATTAATTTCCCCCCTCTCATATAAATTAACTAGTGATTTATATGACTACACTTTACTAGGAGTGTACATAAACACCATTCCCACCACCAAAAGACTGTGACCTATCCCTCCCACCCACTCCCACCCCCCATTGGCCCAGGAAGCTGCATGTCTACTCTTCACCACAGGGTTTTTACTTTGGTGCCCTACTTACAATTTGGTCAGGTCCTGCTTTTAGTTTCCCTTTCAGATCTTCTTACTCAACTTCTGTTGATGAGTGGGATCATCCCATACTCATCTTTATATTTCTGACTTAGCTCACTTAACACAATTCATTCTAGCTCTGTCCAAGATGTGTCAGAGAAGGTGGGTTCATTGTTCTTGATAGCTGCATAGTATTCCATTGTGTATATATACACCAGCTTTCTCAGCCACTCATCTGTTGTTGGGCACCTGGGTTGCTTCCAGGTTTTAGCTATTATGAATTGTGCTGATATGAACATAGGAGTACACATCTCTTTTTGGTTGGGTGTTATGGAGTCCTTGGGGTATAATCCCAGGAGAGGAATTACTGGATCATATGGAAGGTCCATGTCTAGCCTTGTGAGAGTTTTCCAGACTGCTCTACACAGAGGCTGGACCAACTTAAATTCATACCAGCAATGCAAGAGGGTTCCTCTGTCCCCACAGCCTCTCCAGCATTTGTTGCTGCTGTCCTTTTTGATGTATGACATTCTTACAAGAGTGAGGTGGTATCTTAGTGTTGTCTTAATTTGCATTTCTCTGACAATCAGTGACCTAGAGCCGTTTTTCATATGTTTGTTAGCCTTTTGGATCTCCTCTGAGGTGAATGTTTTGTTCATATCCTCTGCCCATTTTTGGATGGGGTCATTTGCTTTTTTGGTGCTAAGTTTGCTGAGCTCTTTGTATAATTTGGTGATTAGTTTCTTGTCTGATGTATGGCATGTGAAGATCTTCTCCCATTCTGTGAGGGGTCTCTTTGTTTGTTTAATAGTTTTTTTGGATGTGCAGAAGCTTTTCAATTTGATGTAGTCCCATTGACTTGTTTCTGCTTTAGTCTTCCTTGCAACTGGGTTTGATTCATCAAAGATGTCCTTGAGGTGTAGGTGGGAAAGTGTTTTACCAATGTTTTCCTCTAAGTATTTGATTGTTTCTAGTCTAACATCCAGGTCTTTGATCCATTTGGAGTTGATTTTTGTTTCTGGTGAGATAAAGTGGTTCAATTTCATTCTTCTGCATGTTACAACCCAGTTTTCCCAGCACCATTTATTGAAGGGAGCCTCCTTCTTCCATTTAATCCTTTGGGCCCCGTTATCAAAGATTAGATGTCCATAGGTGTGGGGATTTATTTCTGGGCTTTCAATTCTGTTCCACTGGTCTGTGTATCTATTTTTATTCCAGTATCAAGCTGTTTTGATGATGATGGCTTTATAATATAGTTTAAAGTCTGGGAGTGTAATGCCTCCATTCTGTTTCTTTTCCTCAAGATGGTTTTGGCAATTCTAGGTGTTTTCAGGTTCCAGATGAATGATTGTAGTGTTTGTTCTATTCTCTTAAAGAAGCTTGGTGGAACTTTGATGGGTATTGCATTAAATTTGTATATGGCTCTGGGGAGAATATTCATTTTGATGATATTTATTCTTCCAATCCATGAGCATGGGATATCTTTCCATTTCTTGGTAGCAGTTTCTATTTCCTTGAGTAGTGACTCATAGTTTTCAGTAAACAAGTCTTTCACTTCTTTGGTCAACTTTATTCCTAGGTATTTGATTGATTTTGCTGAAACAGTAAATGGGAGTGATTTCTGGATGTCTTCTTCTTCAGATTTAGTGTTTGAATAAAGAAATGCCACTGATTTTTGTACATAGATTTTGTAGCCTGAAACCTTGCTATATTGCCTAATAACTTCCAGTAGTTTTCTGCTGGATTCTTTAGGTTTTTCTATGTATACTATCATATCATCTACAAATAGTGAGAGCTTGACTTCTTCCCTTCCAATCTGTATTCCTTTGATTTCTTTCTCTTGCCTGATTGCTATGGCAAGAACTTCCAATACTATGTTGAAGAGTAACGGTGACAGTGGACAGCCCTGTCTAGTCCCCGATCTGAGGGGGAATGCTTTCAGCTTCTGTCCATTGAGTATGATGTTGGCTGTAGGTTTGCTATATATAGACTCCACTATCTTGAGGAATTTCCCATCTATTCCCATTTTTTGTAGAGTTTTGAGCATGAATGGGTGTTGGATTTTGTTAAAGGCTTTCTCTGCATCTATTGAGATAATCATGTGGGTTTTGGCTTTGCTTTCATTGACGTGGTGAATGACATTGATTGACTTACAGATGCTGAACCAGCCTTGCATTCCTGGGATGAATCCCACTTGGTCATGATGAACAATCTTTTTGATATGTTGCTGTATCCGGTTGGCCAAGATCTTGTTTAATATTTTGGCATCTATGTTCATCAGAAATTTTGGTCTGTAGTTTTCCTTTTTTGTTCTGTCCCTGTCAGCTTTTGGTATCAGGATGATGTTGGCTTCATAGAAGGTGGAAGAGAGTATTCCTATTTCTTCAATCTTATGGAAAAGCTGAAGAAGTATGGGTACTAACTGTTTCCTGAAAGTTTTGTAGAATTCGTTTGTGAAGCCATCTGGTCCAGGACTTTTGTTGTTGGGGAGATTCTTAATAACGGTTTCAATTTCTTTGTCTGTGATTGGTGCATTTAGATTTTGTAGTTCTTCTTGGTTCAGTTCTGGAAGGGCATATGCTTCTAGGAATTGTTCCATTTCTTCTAGATTCTCTAGCTTGGTGGCGTATAGTTCTTTATAGAAGTTTCGCAGGATTCTCTGGATTTCTGTGGTGTCAGTTGTGATATCTCCTGCATCGTTTACAATTCTATTAATTTGAGTTTTCTCTCTTTTTTGTTTGGTGAGTCTGGCTAGGGGTTTGTCAATTTTGTTTAATCTTTCAAAGAACCAACATTTGGCTTCATTGATCTTTTGTATGGTTCTTTTATTTTCGATGTTGTTTATTTCTGCTCTAACTTTAGTGATTTCTGTCCTTCTGGTTGCTTTAGGGTTCCTTTGTTCCTCTTCCTCTAAGTCCTTGAGGTGTGCAGTAAGGTCGTTCATTTGAGCTTCTTCTTGGTGTTTAATATGTGATTGTATGGCTATAAGTTTCCCTCTCAGTGCTGCTTTAGCTGTGCCCCAAATATTTTGATAGTTTGTGTCCTCATTTTCATTTGTTTCCAGGAACATTTGAATTTCCTGCTTGAGTGACTCTCTGACCCTGTGGTTCTTAAGGAGTATGTTGTTTAGTTTCCAAATTCTGTCACTTTTAATAATTTTCTGTTTGTTGTTAAATGTTTCTTTTACTCCACTGTGGTCTGAGAAGATACTTGGGATGATTTCAATGCTCTTGAATTTATTGATGCTGTCTTTGTGGCCTAACATGTGGTCTATCCTTGAGTATGTGTTATGTGGATTTGAAAAGAAGGTGTATTCCAGTTTTTTGGGGTGAAGGACTCTGAAAATGTCCAAGAGGTCTAGTCTGTCAACCTCTTCATTCAATTCTTTTGTATCCTTGTTGATTCTCTGCTTTGTTGATCTGTCTAAGTGTGAGAGTGGGGTATTGAAATCTCCCACTATTATTGTATTACTATTGATGTATTTTTGAAATTCTTTCAGTAGATGCTTGATGTATTAAATGGTCCCTCATTGGGTGCATAGATGTTAATAATTGTTAAGTCTTCTTGGCTGATTGATCCTCTAATAATTATGTAATGTCATTGTCTATCTTTTATTACTTTTTTAAATTTAAAATCTATTGTGTCTGAGATGAGAATGGCTATTCCTGCCTTTTTTTGTGGTCTGTTAGCCTGTATGATAGTTTTCCATCTTTTCACTTTAAGTCTGTGTTTATCTTGTTGTGATAGATGGGATTATTGCAAGCAGCATATGGTTGGGTTATGTTTTCTGATCCATCCCCCCACTCTGTGCCTTTTGATGGGTGAGTTTAAGCCATTGACATTTATTGATATTATGGATTTTATGTATTGTAGTGCCACTGTCTAAAGAATTTTTTTGTTTGCTCTGATATGTTGCAAGTATTATAGTGATGTTCTTGTTTATAAGAGGTCTTTTAGAACCTCTTTCAGTGCCGGTTTGGTGATGGTTGCCTCCTTTCACTGTTGTTCATCTAGTAAGGTTTTGATCCCTCCATCTAGTTTGAATGAAAGTCCAGCAGGATATATTATCCTTGGTTGAAACCCCTTTTCATTCAGGGCTCAACAGCTATCTTGCCTTTCTCTTCTGGCTTTTAGAGTTTGAGTGGAGAAGTCTGCAGATAATCTTATGGGTTTTCCCCTGTATGTGACTTTTTGTTTCTCTCTTGCAGCCTTTAGGATCCTTTCTTTATCCTTACTCCTTTTCATTGTGACTATAATGTGTCTTGGTGTCTTCAGGTCTGGGTTGATTCTGTTTGGAACTCCTTGGGCCTCTTGAATCTTGATGTCCTTTCTGTTATTCAGGTCTAGGAAGTTTTCTCCTATTATTTCCTCTAGAATGTTTGCTTCCCCTTCCTCTCCTTCTTCCTCTGGCAGGCCAGTTATATGAATGTTACTTCTTTTGAGACCATCCCATATGTCTCTGTTGTTGTTTTCAGTGTCTCTCAATCTCTTTTTGAACTCTTTCATCTCTTTATTAGTTTTCTCTAACTCATCCTCTGTCTGACTAATTCTGTTTTCTGCTTCTGTTAGTCTGTTTTCCCTGGCCTCAGCTTCTTTCTTCATTACAGGTATTTCAGCTTTCAGTTCTCTAATTGCCTCAAGATAATCCGTGTTTTCCTTGGGGTCTCAACTGTTGTTTCCCTAATACTGCCATTCCTTTCCTCCAATGCTGTTTTCATTTCTGTGATTAATAAGTTTATTATTGCTTGCATACTTTTCTTATCTATGATTACTTCTGGCTGATTTGTAGTTTCTTCTGGGCTCTTGTCTTCATTCATTGGAGTAGCAGTTTTATTTGTTTTTGATCTACCCATTTTTTTTTATTTATGTGTTTCTTTTTTTATGATCTGTTGTTCTTCAGTTGTTGTGTCTTGAGTACAAGCAACACTGTACTAAATATCTTTATGACAATTGCACTCACCAACCTCAGGAATTACAGTAGCAACTGAAGCAAGTATTGAAGCAGTTTAATCACTACCAGTTAGCCAAACAATATCTCCAGTCCGTGAAAAGATACCAACCAAGTCCAAGTGAAGAAGAAAGAAGGGATAGCAAGAATAGACAGTTATGCAAATCTACTATCAACTGTATATTCTAGGGGTAGCAAGAAGAGAAAGGGAAGTAGAGCAGAGATGCACACATAGAGAGTCCACTCTGAGTCAGATTTCTTCCCCAAAATAATTCACAAATTCAGAAAGACAAAGAAGAAGGAAGGAACAAATGTATGACAAAATTAAAAAAAAAAGAGAAACAAGAGAGAGAATAGAGAAAAAAATAAGAAAAATAGCTGTAATTAAAGAGCAGTGAAAGGAAACTTTTTTTTAATTGATTACTTTATTTTTTATTTTATTTTTTATTATTGTTTTTTTAATTAGCTAGGAGGAGGAAGAAGGGGAGAGTCTGTAGAGAAGGTAGGAGTAACGAGACAAGTTCCTCTTGCAATAGATACAATGCCCACTACCCTAGCAATGAAAGATACTCTAAGAGTTAATTCTGGTCAACCTAAAGGAGAGGGGGGGAAGAGATATGCCTTTATATTAATAATAAAATAGAGCAGGGTAAAAAACCCTGTCCCAGATTGCCTCAAGCCTCCTGAGCAGAGGCAGCTGATTGTTAAGAAAGGAAAAAAAAAACCAAAAAACCCTCAGGACTAGACAAGAATAGCAGGAATAGACAGTTATGCAAATCTACTATGCACCGTATATTCTAGGGGTAGCTAAAGGAGAAAGGGAAGTTGAGCAGAGATACATGCAGAAAGAGTCCACTCTGAGTCAGATTTATTCCCCAAAATAATTCCCAAACATTTATTAGTGAATTCAGAAAGCTGGAGGAAGGAAGAAAGGATGACAAGAATGAGAAAAAGAAGAAAAAAAGAAAGAGAGAGAGAAAAAAGAAAAAGATAAGAAAAAGAACAGTAATAAAAGAGCAGTGAAAGGAAAGAGTTTTATTTTTATTTTATTTTTAAATTTTTTATTTAAGAAAGGATTGGTGAACAAAAACATAAGGTAGGAGGGGTACAACTCCACACAATTCCCACCACCCAATCCCCATAACCCACCCCCTCCCATGGTAGCTTTCCCATTCTCTAGCCCTCTGGGAGCATGGACCCAGGGTCGTTGAGGGTTGCAGAAGGTAGAAGGTCTGGCTTCTGTAATTGCTTCCCCGCTGAACATGGGCGTTGACTGGTCGGTCCATACTCCCAGTCTGCCTCTCTGAAAGGAAAGAGTTATTTATTTATTTATTTTTTTATTATTTAATTAGCTATGTGGGGGGGGGAGGGAGAGAATGGGTAGGGACAGTAGGAAAAGTGAGACAAGTTATTTTAGCAGTGAATATGACAGCCGGTCCCCTAGCAATGAAAAATACACTAAGAGTTAATTCTGGTCAACCTGAAGGAGAGGGGGAAAGGGGTACACGTTTATCTTGTATTAATAATAAAATAGAACAGAGTAAAAAATCTGTCCTGTCTTCAGCTTGGATGGCTCCAGATTGCCTAAGGCCCCCTGAGCAGAGGCAGCTGGTTGGTTACTTAGAAAGAAAAAAGGCCAAAGGTTTCAGAAGGGAATAGACTTAGAATGAATGACACCCCCTGGTGGGACAGGAATCTTGGTAAAGAAAGAAGCTCAGCAGGGGAGCCTGCTAGGAGCAGATCTCTGGTCCCCAGGGGCTGGTTATGGGGGGGAAGGAGGGAGGGGGTACGCTTCAGGAATAATAATTTAAAAGAAAAAAAATTTTCCCTTTCTTTTTACTCTATTTTTTAACCCAAATTAAGTTATAGTCACCTCCTTGGTGTTACTGCTAGGACCTCTTATTGACTGGCCTACTAAAGGCAGAAAATCCTACCATTTCTAATGGATGTGGTCGGAGCTCAAGCCACTAGCAGCTTCTCAGTCCGCCAACTTCCGGAAAAATCTCAATTCTGGATTTTAATCTAATTTCCACAAGTTTTCCCAGTAATGTTCCTATGCATAACCCAGTTTATCATGATAGCTTCTTCTAAGTAGATTCTATTACTGTTTTCAGTGCTTGAAATTTTCAAGTTTTTGTCTGATCCTATATGAGACTTTGAATATGAGCATGTGTGTACATTTCTGATTCTCATTTTTTGACACTACATTGTTATGCCATGTGCATGACCCACTTTCTTTTATTTTTTATTATTGGTTTACAGAACTGTAAGACAGTAGGGGTATGTTTCCACACCATTTCCAGAGTTCTGTGTTCCCATCCAGTCCACTGGAAACTGTAGTAGTTCTCCTAGGATCACCCATATGCACTGATTCTATAACTATATCTATGTATATATATATATTTTTTTTCTGCCCATTTTTTAAACAGGTCTTCCTTCACTCCCTTTTTAAGGCATACCTATACCTATTACTACTTCCAAGTGTCCTTCCTTTTTTTTTTTTTTTTTAACCAGGCCACCCCATCATCTGGGGCTCTAGTCAGGGAATCCTGGAATCCCCATAAAGATTTGATGGAACCTGGTGGCTGAAAAGAGAGCCAGAGGGTTAAGAGTAGGAAAGCTATCAGGGTAGGGGTTGGTATACGGAGGTCTGGTGGCGGAAACTGTGCAAAGCTGTACCCCTCTTATCCTATGGTTTTGTCAATGTTTCCTTTTTATAAATTGAAAAAAAAAGATATGATGGGCTTATACCTCTAATATATCCCTCTCTCCATTATCACTGATCACCTCCATCAGAAACAACATCTTAAACCTTCTTGTGGGCTTCTAGAGGACCTTGCCCTCAATGTAGAACAGCAATGGTAGAAACTGCCCCACTCTCTGAGGGGAGGCTGGGTCAACATACTTGAGGAAGACTGCTCCTGAAATGAGTGAACGCTTCTAGCTATGACCATGGACTGCAAGCTCAGACTGACAGGCATGCAAAGGTTACATAGGCTCCTGTGCTAATATGAATAGATATGAGTCCTGGGTCAGATTGATGAGGTTTATAGTTAAAGATGTTTATATACTTTCTTCATACGTGGGAGCTACTTTCTGCCCTGATCCAGCTTTCTATTTCTATTTTCAATTCTGAAACCATCTTCCCAGACAATACTCACCTGCATGTGAGCTATTGGGCTCAGACAAAAATTACTAAGTTATGGGCCCCATGGAATATAATTAAAATAAACTGATAACTATTTGTTATTGTTTTTCTCCAATTTTCTTTCTCTCCTCTTATTTCTCTTATTTTTATTTAATTTATTTTTTACTTTTAGCACCCTTTAGTTAGTGATTTAATAATGATTGACAGGATTGTGGGATAAGAGGGGTACAATTCCATACAATTCCCATCACCAGAGTTCCATATAGCCTCCCCTCCATTGGAAGCTTCCCTAGTCTTTTTTCCTCTGGGAATATGGACCAAAGATCTTTATGAGGAGCAGAAGGTGGGAGGTCTGGCTTCTGTAATTGCTTTTCTTTGGACATGGGCATTGGCAGGTTGATCCATACTCCCAGCCTGTTTCTATCTTTCTCTATTGGGATAGGGCTCTGGAGAGGTGAGGTTCCAGGACACATTGGTGAGGTCATCTGCCCAGGGAAGTCAGGCTGGCATCATGGTAGCATTTGCAACTTGGTGGCAGGGTAATGGAGCTATAAGGTTGACATCCCAGGCCTGGCATTTCCAAACACAGTCTGAAGTAGAAAATGTTGAGGTGGTGCTGGTTGCATTGATTTGGTTGAGATCAGAAGATTTAGTATCAAATGGTATGGATCAAGAGAAGCATGAAGGAAAACAAGCAAATCTCTGGAATTCCACGACTGGGAGAAATATGGGTTTATAGAGAATAAGGAAGGTTCTTGCTGTCTTAGAGTTTAACAAGGCAATAGAAAATTATTATTATAATAAAATTAGTTGGGAACTTGGTTTACTTTAAAAATCCCATGGTTAGGATTTACTGTACCATATAAGACTTTACCATGATTTATGTCATTTAATGCTATTTACAAATATATCTTATATACTGACAAAACAAGTTGCTTCTGGTCTCCCTGGTCTAAGATTATAGGTGATTTAATATTTCCAGGATTTTCTGTTGTGGTTGTTTCTGATGTATGTCATTCTCACAGAGGTGAGGTGGTATCTCATTGTTGACTTTATTTTCATTTCTCTGACAATCAGTGGCTTAGAGCAATTTTTCATTTCTGTATCTCTTCTGTAGTGAATATTCTGTTTATATCCTCTCTTCACTTTTGAATTGGGTCATCTGATTTTTTGTTGGTCAGATTGGTGAGCTCTTTATATATTATGGTTTTTAGTCTCTTGTATGATGTATGGCATGTAAAGGTCTCCTCCCATTCTCTGAGAAGTCTCTCTTTGGGTGATGTTTTCTTTTTCTGTGCACTAGATTTTGCATCATAGCAATTAGGCAAGAGAAAGGAATCAAAGGAATACAGATTGGAAGGGAAGAAGTCAAACTCTCACTATCTGAAAATGATATGATAGTATACATAGAAAAGTCAAAAGAATACAGCAGAAAGCTTCTGGAAACTATTAGTCAATATAGTAAGTTGTCAGGCTACAAAATTAATGTACAAAAACCGGTGGCATTCCTTTATGCAAACATTAAGTCAGAAGAAGAAGATATCCAGAGATCACTCCCATTCACTACTGCAGCAAAATCAATAAAATATCTAGGAATAAACCTAATAAAGAAGTGAAAGACTTATATACTGAAAACTATGAGTCGCTATTCAAGGAAATAGAAAATGATAAAAGTGAAAAGATATCTTATGCTAGTGTATTGGAAGAATTAACATAATCAAAATGAATATTCTACCCAGAGCCACATGCAAATTTAATGTGATACCCATCAAGTTTCCACCAAATTCCTTTTTATTTCCTTTATTGGGGGATTAATGTTTTACATTCAACAGTAAATACAATAGTTTGCACATGCATAACATTTCTCAGTTTTTCACAAAACAATACAACCCCCACTAGGTCGTCAGTCATCCTTTTCTAGGACCTGTAATCTCCCCCACCAATTTTCTTTTTTTTTTTTTTAATTTTTTATATTTTCCCATTTGTTGTCCTTGTTTTTTTTTTTTTGTAGTTATTATTGTTGTTGTTATTGATGTTGCCATTGTTGGATAGGACAGAGAGAAATGGAGAGAGGAGGGGAAGACAGAGAGGGGGAGAGAAAGTTAGACACCTGCAGACCTGCTTCACCACCTGTGAAGCGACTCCCCTGCAGGTGGGGAGCTGGCAGCTCAAACTGGGATCCTTTGCAGGTCCTTGGGCTTGGTGCCATGTGTGCTTAACCCACTGCACTACCACTGCCCAACTCCCAACCAATTTTCTTTAAGAGAAATAGAACAAGAATTACATGTATCTGGAACCAGAAAACACCTAGAATCACAAAAAAAATCTTTAGAAAAACAAAACAAACAAACAGAAATTGAGGCATCACACTTCCAGACCTCAAACTATATTATAAGGCTATTATAATCAAAATTGCTTGGTACTAGAAGAAAAATAGGTACACAGACCAGTGGAACAGAATTGAAAGCCCAGAACTAAACCCCCACACCTATGGACATCTAATTTTTGATAAAGGGGTCCAAACTTTTAAATGGAGAAAGGAGGCTCTCTTCAATAAATGGTCTTGGGAACATTGGGTTGAAACATGCAGACGAATGAAACTGAATCACTTTATCTCACCAGAAAAAAAAAAAGTAAACTCCAAATGGATCAAGGACCTGGATGTTAGACCAGAAACTATCAAATACTTAGAGGAAAATATTGGTGGAGCTCTTTCCCATCTAAATCTCAAGGGCATCTTTAATAATACAAACTCAACTGCAAGGAAGACTAAAACAAAAATAAAAATAAACCAATGGGACTTTATTTATTACCAGATTATTTATTTATTATCACTGCTTACTTGTGGTTTATGGTGGTACAGGAGATTGAACCAGGCATGAGAGTCTCTTTGCATAACCATTATGCTATCTACTTTCGCCCCCTCTGTTTCCTTCAGACACTTTTTTGTTTTCTATCTTGAATCGTTTCTTTGCCTTTTAAAATTTTTTTATTTATAAAATGGAAATGTTGAAAAGACCATAGGACAGGAAGGGGGAAATTCCACACACTTCCCATGAGAGGAGAGGAGAGGAGAGGAAAGGAGAGGAAAGGAGAAGAAAGGAGAGGAAAGGAGAGGAGAGGAGAGGAGAGGAGAGGAGAGGAGAGGAAAGGAGAGGAAAGGAGAGGAAAGGAGAGGAAAGGAGAGGAAAGGAGAGGAAAGGAGAGGAAAGGAGAGGAAAGGAGAGGAAAGGAGAGGAAAGGAGAGGGAAGGAGAGGGAAGGAGAGACCAAAGTGTGCTCCACCCTGCACATATAGCTTCATCCTGTAGGTTCTCTTATGAAGTGTCTGGGGCTCAAACCTGGGTTTTTGCACATGCTGGCCTGTGCTATCTACTGAGTGAATCACCTCCTAGCCTGACCCTCTGGTTCCTTATAAAATGAATCACCCCGTGTGTGTGTGTGTGTGTGTGTGTGTGTGTGTGTGTGTGTGTGTGTGTTTAAGAGGCAGGACTAGGATTTATCATCCAGTTTTATGGTTGCAATTGATTTAATATCAGACACCTCCTTAGACTGAACTAAGACTCTAGGCTAGCATTGCTAATGACATTTCAGGATAATCTGCTATAGAGATTCTGGGACTAGAAAAATTGTCCCAAGATAGTATTTCTGGAGGCTTTGGGGAAGAAGAAGAGGAGGAAGATGAGGACAAGGAGGAGGAGGACTAGGAGGACGAGGAGACATATCGTCTGGGGGAAACTCAGCACCACTTCATTGAAGAACAGAACCCTGGTTTCAACATGTTGGCTTTGAGTTTTTATAAGTTATACTCCTACCATTTCCACCAAGTATGGATGGATTCAAGTCTCCTTTTGATTAGGCTGCCTGGCTGTGTGAGATGAGATAGAGTTATTTTTATGCAGTTCTGTAACTTGGTTGACCAAGTATGGCTCAGTAAACTCAAACAGATGGGAAGCAGAATTCACTGTCAGTTACTGTCAGAGAGTCAGATTCTTGTTGCGGCTGTAGTTTCTCAATTCTGTTTCCATCTCCTGATGGAATGCAATGCAGCCCTGGTCTTCTGGGATGGGTTATTTGTGGGCTTTTCATGGTGTAGATATGTTCTTCTTAGCTATCATATATTTTCTCTATTTCTTGAACCTTTTGTGCCTCCAAGACTGCTTTCCACACTGAACTTTCTAGAAAACTGAGATCAAGAATTCCTAGACATAGGGGCTAGGCAGTGGCACCACATTGCACACACGTTTCAATGCTCAACAAACCAAGTTCAAACCATTGGTCTCCAATATCAATGATAACAACAATAATAACTACAACAATAAAACAACATGGGCAACAAAAGGGAACAAATAGATAAATATAAAAAAATAAAATAAAGGGAGTCAGGCAGTAGCACAGAGGGTTAAGCACACGTGGCACAAAGTGCAAGGGCCAGCATTAAGGATCCCATTTCAAGCCCCCAGCTCCCCACCTGCAGGGGAGTCACTTCACAGGCAGTGAAGCAGGTCTGCAGGTGTCTATCTTTCTCTCCCCCTCTCTGTCTTCCCCTTCTCTCTCCATTTCTCTGTCCTATCCAACAACAACAATATCAATGATAACAACAACAATAACTACACGAATAAACCAACAAGGGCAACAAAAGGGAATAAATAAATAAATATATAAAATAAAAACAAACAAACATTGGTCTCATCTGCAGGGCTGGGGGAAGCTTCACGAATGCTGAAGCAGCGTTTTCTCTTTCTTTCTCTTCCCTGTTCTTTCCCCCAGTCTTTCTTCACCCACCTTCCCTCTACCTCAATTTCCCTCTGTCTTATCAAAACAAAACAAATTCCTGGACACTCCCAAATTTTATTGGATAGAAGTTCAATTGAAGAATGAGCCAGTAGGGGCCAGGTGGTGTGCACACATGATTAAGCACACACATTACAGTGTGCAAGGACACAGATTCAATCCCTTGGTCCCCACCTACAGGAGGAAAGCTTCACAAGTGGTAAAACAGTGCTCTGTCTCTCTCCCTTTCTATCTCCCCTTCAGTTTCTCTGTCTCTATCAAATAATAAATAAATAAATTTTAAAAAGAATGAGCCAGTATTTCTGATTCAACTTCCGGAGGTGGAGCTACGAGCAGCAGATCGCTTTCTCTCCTCTCCTCTCCTATCCTCTCTCAGATCAACTAGGAATACCAAAGGAGACCACCCGGGACCGAAACAAGACAGGACTAGAATGACCACAGGAACCCAGTAAATCACCAGTGAGTACAAACACATGTGGCTGGTGACAGAGGAGAGAGGAGCCTAAGGAGAGATTAAGTGACTGCTAACAGTTCAGCAGTTTATCAGTTGAGACACCACCTCCAGTCTGCTCCACCAACCAGGGGACAGCTGAAGCGAGGAGAGGACTCCCCAGAGACTCACCAAGTGCAACTCTGAGTCTCCATTGCTACTACCCTCAGAATCTGGAGCAGTGACAGGGAGGGACACCAGGGGACAGAGATCTAACCAGGAAACTCAGGAGAAGACCTATACCTTGGTGGCATAGCTGAGGGGTTGTGAAAGTCTCTTTGCATAACCACTGGATTATCTCTGCCACACCCTGCTTTATCTCTTGGTCAGGAGTCAGTGATTAAGCTGAAGCCTATTGATAGTTTAAAAGGCCTCAGGCTCCATATCCTACAGAGAAGAAAAAGAAAAAAAAAGAGGCTTTTAAACCACTGAGCTCCAACTCAGAGATTTAAATACTATTGAAACAACTGTTAACTTCCACCACTGTGAATCCTTTAATTAACTTACTTAGACACAAGTCAATCCAGACAATAGTGATCAATAATTTGAAAAGTACTGATAAAGGGAACTCATAACATAATATATAAAATGGTTAAAACAACAAGGAAAAATATTGGAGAATCGAACCAGGACAAGAGCCCAGCTAAAAGTCCTCCAGAGGGTGAAGCACAAAATAACGAGTTCAACATCCAAACATTAGCTAAGGAAATAATAACAGGAGTGAGTAAAGAATTTGAAAAAATTATAATCAGAAATACAGGAACAACAAATGAGAATATGGAAGAAAATACTAATTATCTCATGGTTATTAGAGAGCTGAAAGCTGAAATCGCTGATCTAAGAATGCAACTAGCTGAACAAGCTAAAACAGTATCAGAGCAGGGCAACAAAATAGATGAACTCCAGAAAACAGTAGAGGGCAGAGAGAATAGAATCAATGAGGCTGAAGACAGAATTAGCAAGATTGAGGATGAATTAGAGACAACTAAAAAGAAGTAAGAGATCTCAAAAAGAGATTAAGAGATGCTGAAAACAACAATAGAGTCCTATGGGATGACTTCAAAAGAAACAATATACACATTATTGGCATACCAGAGGAAGAAAGAGAAGGAGAGGAAGAAAGCATTTTCCAGGCCATAATAGCAGAAAATTTCTGTAGTCTAGACAATATCAAAGACATAAAGATTCAAGAAGCCCAGAGGGTCCCAAACAGAATTAACCCAGACCTAAAGACACCAAGACATATCATACTTAGAATGGAAAGGAATAAGGATAAAGAAAGGATCCTGAAGGCTGAAACAGAAAAACAAAGAGTCACCTACAAAGGAAAACCCATAAGATTAGCAGCAGACTTCTCCATACAGACACTACAGGCCGGAAGAGAATGGCAAGATATCTAGCAAGTGCTCAATGAGAAAGGCTTTCAGCCAAGAATACTATATCCTGCTAGGCTGCCATTCAGAGTGGATGGAGGCATCAAAACCTTCTCAGACAAGCAACAGTTGAAGGAATAAACTATCACCAAGCCTGCCCTGCAAGAAGTTCTGAAAGGTCTCCTATAAACAATCAGACCACCACAAATAGGACATATATCAAAACACTCTAAAACTCTACAAGAATGGCATTAAAATATCTTCAATCTTTGATATCAATAAATGTCAATGGCCTGAATTCACCTATTAAAAGAGACAGAGTAGGAAGATGGATCAGAAAACACAACCCAACAATATACTGTCTACAGGAAACCCACCTAATTCAACAAGACAAACACAGACTTAAAGTGAAAGGATGGAAAACTATCATACAAGCCAATGGCCCACAAAAAAGGGCAGGAACAGCTATTCTCATATCTGACATGATAGACTTTAAAATAGATAAGATTAAAAAAGATAGGAATGGACACTACTTAATGCTTAGAGGATCAAGAGGACTTAACAATTATTAACATCTATGCACCCAATGAGAAGCCATCTAAATATATCAAACTTCTACTGAAAGAGCTACAGCAATATATTAACAGTAACACAATCATAGTAGGGGACTTCAACACCCTGCTTTCTCAACTTGACAGATCATCCAGGCAGAAAATCAATAAAGACATAGGGGAGCTAAATGAAGTGATAGATAAACTAGAACTATTGGATATTTTCAGAGTCATTCATCCCAAGAAACTGGAATACACATTTTACTCAAATCCACATGGGTCATTCTCAAGGATAGACCATATGTTAGGCCAAAAAGACAGCATCAGCAAATTCAAGAGCATTGAAATCATCCCAAGCATCTTCTCAGACCACAGTGGAATTAAACTAACACTTAACAATCAACAAAAGATTAGTAACAGTCCCAAAATGTGGAAGCTCAACAGTACACTTCTTAACAACTTCTGGGTCAAAGAGGAAATTAAAGAAGAAATCAAAATGTTTCGAGAGTTCAATGAAAATGAAGACACAAGCTATCAAAATATTTGGGACACAGCTAAAGCAGTATTAAGAGGGAAGTTCATAGCTATACAAGCACACATTAGGAAACAAGAAAAAGCACAAATAAACAGCCTGATTGCACATCTTGAAGACCTAGAAGAACAACAAAGGAACCCTAAAGCAACGAGAAGGTCAGAAATCACTAAAGTTAGGGCAGAAATAAATAACATTGAGAATAGGAAAACCATACAAAAGATCAATGAAAGTAAATGTTGGTTCTTCGAAAGAGTAAACAAAATCGACAAACCTTTAGCCAGACTCACAAAACAAAAAAGGGAGAAGACCCAAATAAATAGGATAGTAAATCAAAGAGGAGATATCACAACAGACACTGCAGAAATTCAACATATCATGCGAGGCTTCTATGAACAACTATATGCCACCAAGATAAAGAACCTGGAAGAAATGGACGATTTCCTAGATACCTACCAACTTCCAAAACTAAGTAAAGAGGAAGTAGATAACATGAACAGACCCATCACAGCTAATGAAATTGAAACAGTTATCAAAAATCTCCCCAAAAATAAAAGTCCTGGACCAGATGGTTTTACAAATGAATTCCACAAAACCTTCAAAGAAGAACTAATACCTCTACTTTTAAAAATCTTCCAGAAGATTGAAGACACTGGAATACTCCCTGCCAGCTTCTATGAAGCCAACATCACCCTGATACCAAAAGCAGACAGGGATACAACCAAAAAAGAAAACTACAGACCAATATCTCTGATGAACATAGATGCAAAAATATTAAACAAAATTCTAGCCAACCGGATACAATAGTATATCAAAAAGATTGTTCATCATGACCAAGTGGGGTTTATCCCAGGCATGCAAGGTTGGTTTAATATACGTAAATCAATCAATGTGATCCACCACATCAACAAAAGCAAGACCAAAAACCACATGGTCATATCAATAGATGCAGAGAAAGCCTTTGACAAAATACAACATCCCTTTATGATCAAAACACTACAAAAAATGGGAATAGATGGAAAATTCCTGAAGATAGTGGAGTCTATATATAGCAAACCTACAGCCAACATCATACTCAATGGTGAAAAACTGGAAGCATTTCCACTCAGATCAGGTACTAGACAGGGCTGCCCACTATCACCATTACTATTCAACATAGTGTTGGAAGTTCTTGCCATAGCAATCAGGCAGGAGTAAGGAATTAAAGGGATACAAATTGGAAGAGAAGAAGTCAAACTCTCCTTATTTGCAGATGACATGATAGTATACATAGAAAAACCTAAAGAATCCAGCAAGAAGCTTTTGGAAATTATTAGGCAATACAGTAAGGTGTCAGGCTATAAAATTAACATTCAAAAGTCAGTGGCATTCCTCTATGCAAACACTAAGTTAGAAGAAATTGACAAAAGGACTTTTCAAAGTTAACCCAATTACCAAACAATGTGATGATAACATTAACTATCCATTGTCTTTTTGAACCCTAAGACAGCAGGAACCTCACATCTCCACTATAGAGCCTCTACTTCCCCCAGTCCTGGAACCCTTGGATAGGGCCCACTTTCCCGTATGCCTCTCCCAATCCATATCAAATAATATTGCATCTGCTGATCACAACATAACCAACACAATGATTGCCACCTCAATATGCTTCACTTCAGACTGTGTCCAGAGACTTCACGTGTGGAATGACAACCCTTCAACTTCATTACTTGGTTGAGACCTTTCCTTTCATAGTATTCTCTAATTTCATCTCAGGTGGTTCACTTTCTAACAAAGTCCCAAAATCTAGATATACACCAGTTTCTGTGAGAGAGAGCATATATTCACACGTATCCGTAAACTACTGCAAAATATATGCCTGAAAGCAGAAGTGCACCAGAGTTTGCAGTGAGTACCCCCCTAACATTTCCTCTCCACTATTCCAAGCTTTGGGTCCATGATTGCTCAACAATTTGTTTGGCTTCGTAGGTTAACTCTCTTTTCAGTCACCAGGTTCCAGATGTCACCAGGATGCCGGCCAGGCTTCCCTAGACTGAAGACCCCACCAATGTGTCCTGGAGCTCCGCTTCCCCAGAGACCCACCCTACTAGGGAAAGAGAGAGGCAGACTGGGAGTAGGGACCTACCAGTCAACACCCATGTTCAGCGGGGAAGCAATTACAGAAGCCAGACCTTCTACCTTCTGCAACCCACAATGACCCTGGGTCCATGCTCCCAGAGGGATAGAGAATGGGAAAGCTATCAGAGGATGGGGTGGGAAATGGAGATTGGGTGGTGGGAATTGTATGGAATTGTACCCCTCCTACCCTATGGTTTTGTTAATTAATCCTTTCTTAAATAAAAAAAATAAATAAAAAGAAGAAATTGAAATCCAGAAATCAATTCCTTTTACTATAGCAACAAAAACAATAAAATATCTAGGAGTAAATCTAACCAAGGAGGTGAAAGACTTGTATACTGAAAATTATGAGTCACTACTCAAAGAAATTGAAAAAGACAGAAAGAAGTGGAAAGATATTCCATGTTCATGGGTTGGAAGAATTAACATCATCAAAATGAATATATTACCCAGAGCCATCTACAAATTTAATGCTATCCCCATCAAGATCCCAAGCACATTTTTAGGAGAATAGAAAAAATGCTACAAATGTTTATCTGGAACCAGAAAAGGCCTAGAATTGCCAAAACAATCTTGAGAAAAAAGAACAGAACCGGTGGCATCACACTCCCAGATCTCAAACTATATTATAGGGCCGCTGTCATCAAAACTGCTTGGTACTGGAACATGAATAGACACACTGACCAGTGGAAAAGAATTGAGAGCCCAGAAATGAGGCCCCACACCTATGGACATCTAATCTTTGACAAAGGTGCCCAGACTATTACATGGGGAAAGCAGAGTCTCTTCAACAAATGGTGTTGGAAACAATGGGTTGAAACATGCAGAAGAATGAAACTGAACCACTGTATTTCACCAAATACAAAAGTAAATTCCAAGTGGATCAAGGACTTGGATGTTAGACCACAAACTATCAGATACTTAGAGGAAAATATTGGCAGAACTCTTTTCCACATAAATTTTAAAGACATTTTCAATGAAACAAATCCAATTACAAAGAAGACTAAGGCAAGTATAAACCTATGGGACTACATCAAATTAAAAAGCTTCTTCACAACAAAAGAAACCACTACCCAAACCAAGAGACCCCTCACAGAATGGGAGAAGATCTTTACATGCCATACTTCAGATAAGAGTTTAATAACCAACATATATAAAGAGCTTGCCAGACTCAACAACAAGACAACAAATAACCCCATCCAAAAATGGGGGGAGGACTTGGACAGAATATTCACCACAGAAGAGATCCAGAAGGCTGAGAAACACATGAAAAAATGCTCCAAGTCTCTGATTGTCAGAGAAATGCAAATAAAGACAACAATGAGATATCATTTCACTCCTGTGAGAATGTCATACATCAGAAAAGGTAACAGCAGCAAATGCTGGAGAGTGTGTGGGGTCAAAGGAACCCTCCTACACTGTTGGTGAGAATGCAAATTGGTCCAACCTCTGTGGAGAACAGTCTGGAGAACTCTCACAAGGCTAGAAATGGACCTACCCTATGATCCTGCAATTCCTCTCCTGGGGATATATCCTAAGGAACCCAACACATCCATCCAAAAAGATCTGTGTACGCATATGTTCTTGGCAGCACAATTTGTAATAGCCAAAACCTGGAATCAACCCAGGTGTCCAACAACAGATGAGTGGCTGAGCAAGTTGTGGTATATATACACAATGGAATACTACTCAGCTGTAAAAAATGGTGACTTCACCGTTTTCAGCCGATCTTGGATGGACCTTGAAAAAATCATGTTGAGTGAAATAAGTCAGAAACAGAAGGATGAATATGGGATGATCTCACTCTCAGGCAGAAGTTGAAAAATAAGATCAGAAAAGAAAATACAAGTAGAACTTGAAATGGAATTGGCGTATTGCACCAAAGTAAAAGACTCTGGGGTGGGTGGGTGGGGAGAATACAGGTCCATGAAGGATGATAAATGACATAGTGGTGGTTGGTTGTATTGTTAAATGGGAAACTGGGGAATGTTATGCATGTACAAACTTCTGTATTTACTGTTGAATGTAAAACATTAATTCCCCAATAAAGAAATAAATTAAAAAAAAAAAGAATGAGCCAGTATTTCTGTAACTCCAACAATTACCCTTTATGTTGTGGGTGAAGATAATGTTCACTGGCGTAAAAATAGCATGGCTGATCTTATGTAAAAACCTACTTATACTTGAACCCTGAAATCATAAATCTAAAATACAATATCTATGTTCCTAAAGTAACCTGAGCTCTTTAAAGTCAGCCTTAGATGTTATAATGTGGGCCACTCTTATGTTGTTTTTAATTTGTTGTAGAAATTTGCAGTTTCAGAAACTTCTTTTTTCTTTTTCTTTTCAATTTAAAGTATCTTTTATTAGAAGATTTTAAATATGGTTTTTAACATCTCTGCACCCAAAGATGTAATAATTCCTACTTCCACTGACCTTTAAACAAAATCTCTATAGTTAGAAAAATTTAACAAAGTTAAGCACAGTATTTTATTTTTCTGTTTCCCCATAGAAACTTCTAATGATAATGATATTCAACATATAATTTTAAAGTCTTTTCTTTCCCCCTTGGTTTGGAGAATTATCTTGCAACTCTGAGTTTCCGTCTTGGAAATGGAAGTTCCAGATTTTCATTTTATGGTATCAGAAATAAATGCTCTTGGAACCTGTTGTTAAAATTCAGGGGCTCCAGCTGGCCGGGCTAGCTTCACGGGCGGGTAACAGAGACGACCAGAGACATACGGCTGGGCAGGGAAGTTGTATTTCTTTATTCAGGAACAACGATTCATAAACTAAGACAAACTAATCACCAAACAGAACTCTGCTGCCTCTTTCCCCCCCGCGGCGGTGCAAGCACTCTCGAACTCTGCAACTCTCCAACCCTCGAACTCTGGAACTCTCAAACCCTCCCGGGGTTCTTTGGGGCAAGGAGATCATTTTCCTGTGGAATTACAGAAGCCGTGAAGCAGGTCAGCAGGTGTCTGTCTTTCTCTCCCCTTCTCTGTGTTCCCCTCCTCTCTCCATTCCTCTCTTTCCTATCCAATAGCAAGGACATCAATAACAACAACAATATAACCACAACAATGATAAAAAAAAAATAAGGGCAACAAAAGAAAAAAAATGGCCTCCAGGAGCAAGGGATCTGTGGTGCAGGCACTGAGCCCCAGCAATAACCCTGATGGCAAAAAAAAAAAAAAAAAAGTCATTCTACCAAAAGCAATCTACAATTTCCTTACAATCCATCTCAAAATCTCAATGGAATTTTTCAAGCAAATTGAACAACTTGTTCAAAAATTTGTGTGGAACCAAAAAAGACCACAAATTGCCAAAACACTTCTGAGAAAAAAGGAAAAATATGAGGTATCACACTCCCCAACTTCAGTTGACACTATAAAGCAGTGATAATCAAAACAGCATGGTACTAGAATAAAAATAGACACTTGGATCAATGGAGCAGAATAAAAATCCAGAAATGAAACCACAATTATACAGCCACCTAAGATATGACAAAGGGGCCAAAATCATTCAATGGAGGTAAGGGCAGACACATGTAGAAAAGTAAAACTAGACTACCACCTAATACCATACACCAAAGTCAAATCAAAATGGATTAAAGATCTAGATATTAGACCAGAAACTCTAAAATGTATAGAAGAAAATGTTGGTGAAACTTTGTTGGGCCTTCATACCAAATATGTATTTGGAAACTCAACTCCCTGGGCATGGGAAATGAAAACAACAGTAAAAAAAAATGGGGTTACATGAAACTAAAATGCTTCTACACATCAAAAGCAAACTACACAAGAATAACCAGGCAATCCTGTAAATGGGAGAAGATATTTGCACATCATACATATATCAGACAAGTGACTGATATCAAACATCTATACAGAATTGGTACAGATCTACAAAAGAAGTAAAAAAATAAATTAATAAGTGGGCTAAAGAACTAAACAGTTTTCTAAAGAAGAGATACACATGGCCCACAGACACATGAAGAAATCTGTTCACTTATCATGAGAGAAATGAAAATTAAAACCACACTGAGATACCATCTCACACATGAGAGAATGGCTTACAGCAATCAACCAGAAAATGACAGGTGTTGAAGAGGTTGTGGAGAAAAGGAAACTCTCCTACATTGTTGATGGGAATGCAAACTGGTACAGCCCCTAGGACGGAGAGGCCTTAAACAAATAAAAATGGAAGTACCTTATGATCCAGCAACACCACTCTTAGGCATTTATCTAGTGGACCATCAAGACTAATTAGAAGGGACATATGCACCCCTATGTTCATAGCAGCATTATTCACAATAGCCAAATTTTAGAAGCAGCCTGAATGCCTATCAACAGATAACTGGCTAAAGTTATGGGATATACATTCCATGGAATATTACTCTGTGACCAAAAAATATTATAAGGTGTCCTTTGGGACAAAATGGATGGAACTGGAGGTGATTATGCTTAGGAAATAAGTAAAGGGAAGAAAGACAACTACCAGATAGCTTCAGTCATGTTCATTCATATGAACTTGCCAAAAAAAAAAAAAATCCAAACAAAACAGACACAAGCAAACTGTAAGACTTGTGAGGACAATGGTGGTTAACTTTGGGAGTTTCAAGGTTGGAGATACAGAACTTTGGTGGTGGGTGTAGGATGGAACTATACATTTAAATCTTACAATATTGTAACAAACTATGAATAAATCAAGACTATTTTAAAAATAAATGAAAGGAAATATAAATAACTTATTGTTTCTTAACATTGACTTTTTAGCTAGTTCAAGAAAAATAAATAATAGAGTAGAAGACATATGTCCAACAAAAGTCTCTCTCCTTCTCTTCCCTTTCTCTCTCTCTCTCTCTCTAATATATAATACATATAATATATGATATATGATATATAATATATATATTCCAGGGAAAATAATTTTAATTCTTGCAATTTTATTTTCTTTCAAGAAAAAAGTGGTTAGGCTCAAATAATAGTGGAGAATTATTTTTAATATTCTAACTATAATTTTCTGTTGGGGAGACTGAAAGGAGTGACAGTGCAAAGAAAGAAAACCACTGCCTTTGTCTACATTAGGGCCTTTTTTTTTTTTCTAGGTCCACATTTATTAAAGCCTGGAAACCCTTGGAGCTCTCCCATTCCCAGAGGTGTATATCCTGCAGCCCCAAAACTGGCTTTTCCAGATTAAGCAGTTCAAAGGTCCTGCTTCAGCAAGAACACACAAAACACAAACTTTTCTGGCAGGCCGCTGGTTCTTCCCAAACATGCAGTGTGAGTTAAGTCCCTCTTATGGCTTCCAGCTCTATTCTAGCCTCCCACTGGTTCTAGTTTTTTTTTTTTAATTTTTTTTTTAAATTATCTTTATGTATTGGATAGAGACAGTCAGAAATCAAGAGGGAAAGGGGTGATAGAGACGGAGAGAGACAGAGTGACACCAGCAACCCCGTTTCACCACTCGTGAAGCTCTCCCCCTGCAGGTGGAGACTGGGGGCTCAAACCAGGTGCGCCACCACCCGGCCCCCAGCACTGGCTCTAGTTTTACGGCATCCCTGACCCAATCTGATGTGCCCTTTATGGGGTCCTGGGGTCAATGCAGGCTTCAAGACTATATACCCCGCTGGGGCCTAGCTGCCGAAGTATTCCTGTTGGAACTTCTGGAAGTCTTCCTCAGTGAACACAGTGCCCTCAGTCTTCTTTTTAGTCTTGGTTACAGGCGGGTCACAGGCCTTGCGGCCCCGGTTCTGATAAAGAATCTTCCGGATGACGTTCTCAGCCATGGTGTTCCTGGAAGCAGTCATAAACTTCAGGTTTGCTCCAAGGTAGTTCTGCTTCTCTCGCTTCTGGAATCCAGCCAGCGCCGACTTGGGCACTTTCCTCTTGGCAGAGTTCCGCAGCTTTTGTGCCTGGGTCGCTTTCGCCTTCCTGGGCCGCTGCTCCGGAGTCCCGCTGGCTTTGGCCAGGCCGCAGGCGACCTGGGGCGCCAGAGCCCCTAGCAGCTCCAGGCCGCGCCGCAGCAAGGCCACCGACATGACTGTCCATTTGGGCCTTTATAACCAGATGATATGTGCATGAATAAGGAATCTCAGTGGTGCTAGGTTAGGTGAATTATCAGGAAGCACAGCGTCAGTATTTCCTGTGGTGAGCTGTGTTGAACCTTTCTGTCAATAATCACATTGACGGGGGCTTAGTCTGAAGAGACAGAGGTGTGTCAGCAGATAGCACTGGGCAATAGGTTTGTTTAAATGAGTGATACACTACAGGCAGATCAAGTTTCACTTTTGTGTTTTCCCTTTCTGTCCTTGTTTCTTACATCCTACCTATAAGTGGTATTATTCCATTTTCATCCTTCTCTTTTTATCTACATGATTCCTTCAAATTCCATCCAAGATGAGACAAAAGAGATGGCTTCATCATTTTTAATAGTTGAGTAGTATTTCTTTGTCTATATCTATCACAACTTTCTTAGCCACTCATCTGTCCTTGGGCATCTGGGTTGCCTCCAAGTTTCATCTATTACAGATAATGCTGCTGTGAGCATTAAGTAAGCATAGATCTCTGTGGATGCATATGCTTGTGTGTTTTTTCTTTTCTTTCTTCTTCTTTTTTAATAACTTGGCATTTTAAAAATGCCCTTTATTTACTTTAATTTTTTTTATATAAAATGGAAATATTGACAAGACTATAGGATAGAAGGGATACAATTCCACACAATTCCCACCTCCAAAACTCCATACCCAATCCCCTACCTTGAGAGCTTCCCTATTCTTTATCCCTCTGGGAGTACGGACCCAGGATCATTACAGGGTTGCAGAAGGTGGAAGGTCTGGCTTCTGTAATTGCTTCCTTACTGAACTTGGGGATATAACCCCAGGAGAAGAATTGCTGGGTCCTACCAAATAGGAACATTTCTAGTGTTCTGAGAAACTTTCAGCTCAGTTTGTTCTTACTACTTGTTTTCTATAGCCACACATCTCTCACTAGCCACCGTATTAGTTTTCCGGTCAGCTCAGACTAGTGCAGGAGGCTCCCAGGACAGCCTCAGTCTAGTTACCTTGGCAGGGCTCTTACATGAACAGATGAAGACAGCTGATAACACTAGCAACCTCATTTGCCATCTAGCTTCTCCAGGATACTTGCTTCCCTGGAAATGGCGGGTGTTTGCTCTGTGAATCCATGGCAACCATATCACACAATGGTAGCAAATGTTGCTGCTTTTCCTGTATGACATTCTATTTTGGGAATGGTATGGGCTTTCAACAACACCGGCTTGAGCTCTTACCTCCATCAAGTTATATAAAAATCATGTCTCTCAGAAGATTTTGCCACTTGACCTTGTTCATCAGGAGGAAAAAACAAAAACAAACAAACAAAAAATTGCCCTTGTGTACAGATGGCATAATTTCTCATATTTAAATTTTAAACGGTCAAAAAAGGGAATCCCTCCCCAGCATCAAGGTTTCTAAATATATATTGGGCCAAAAGGCACAAAAGCTGCGGAACTCTGCCAAGGGGAAAGTGCCCAAGTATTATATATATATATTGCAGGAATATAGGTATTGATAAACCTCAAAATACTTGAGAAAAATATGATTGATTAATGACAGACCCTATTTTATTCTCCCTCAACTTCTCCCATTGATTTGAGATACATTTTGAAAACATTTCTATTTTTGTTCCTATTGGTTCCTGACACAACTCTTTTTTAAAAAAAATATTTATTTATTCCCTCTTGTTGCCCTTGTTGTAGTTATTATTGTTGTTGTTACTGATGTCATTGTTGTTGGATAGGACAGAGAGAAATGGAGAGAGGAGGGGAAGACAGAGAGGGAGAGAGAAAGATAGACACCTGCAGACCTGCTTCACTGCCTCACCACCCTGCAGGTGGGGAGCCAGGGGCTCTAACCGGGATCTTTACACCGGTCCTTGCACTGTGGCCACCTGCACTTAACCCACTGTGCTACCGCCCGACTCCCATAACTCTATATTTTAAACAGATATGGAGGAAAGAGAGAGAGATAGAGAGAGAGAAGGAGATTGAAAGAACACATATTTTATTGGGGAGTTCATGGTTTACAGGACAGTTGTTGACACATGGGCACAATTTCTCATGTCCCTATGACAGGTATCTACAGAACACTCACCCCCAACCTAGGTCCTTTTCCATTATCATCTACCAGGACCCCAAAGTCCCCATAGTCCCCTCCTGCCCTTTCTCCCCAGAGTCTTTTGCTTTGTCAATTTTTTTTTAACTTCTTTGCCCCACAAAGTGCATCATACTTTGTCTTAGCCCTTACTTTGGTTTACTGATAACCACTGACAGGTTACTTAGTTTCATTAAGACTGAGCCTTGGGGAGTCAGGTGGTAGTGCAGTGGGTTAAGCACACGTGGCGCAAAGAGCAAGGACCAGTTAGGATTCCAGTTCAAGCCCCTAGCTCCCCACCTGCAGGGGAGTCGCTTCACAGGCGGTGAAGCAGGTCTGCAGGGGTCTCTCTGTCTCTCTTCCTCTCTATCTCCTCCTTCTCTCTCAATTTCTCTCTGTCTCTATCCAATAACAAATAAATTTTAAAAATAAAAAAAAAAAGACTGAGCCTTGATGTCTCATTCTGCATCTCTCCTTAGTCTTTCAAATCTATAGGCTGGTTGTAAACTCTTGCTCAGTGCAGAAGTGGATCTTGTGCCCAGTACTTCCTTCCACAACAGTGAACTGGGAAATCCTGGTGCTTCCAGGAAAACTCTGGTCACTTAACACTCCAGTGAGTCTCTTTCTGCATCTCTCATGAAATTCTCACAACCTGACAACACTATCATGTGACTTGAGTACCTCTTGCATTCCTCCCTGGAGTTTCAAAAGGAAAGAAAAAAAATTAATCCTTGTTGTTGAAAAAGGAATGACAGATTTTCCTCTGGAGCATAAAATTGGTCTGCCTATACCCACTAACTACATGAAATCTTTCTTTTGTTCTAATTGTAAACCGATTTGATCTGAGACAAATGCATGAGCTATTATCCTGGGCTCACTATGTTCCTGGATCGTGTATGTGTGTTTTGTTTTTTTATTTTCCCCATTTCTTCTTAGCTTGTGTCTCTTCTCCCATAAGCTCTTGGGACAGGGCCAAGGGCAGGGAGAGGATGGTAAGGAAACATTCTGAGACAGACATCCCTTAACCCATTCAATGTATTTATTTCTCTTCCATAATTTATTGAAAATTTCTGGGCCTCGAAGATGCGGCGGTATGGAATGGTTGTAGAAACCACTTGCTTCTCCTCCTCGGTCTCAGACTTGTGTGCTGCGTTCACTCTCGTCCGGTTAGGCCTACAACGCCTACTCCTTATACCTTTCCACCTGTAGCCGTGTCGTTGGGACTCCACCACGGCGTTTGAGGCATGCCTGGTCCAGGACACCATCCTGAAAAAAGTGCTGGAAGCACTTAATGATCTCATCAAGGAGGCCTGCTGGGACATCAGCTCTAGCGGACATGAAACTGCAGAGTGTGGACTCGTCTCACGTCTCCTTGGTGCAGCTCACCCTATGCTCAGAGGGCTTGGACACTTACCGCAAATCGGCCATAGGTGTGAACCTCACCAGCATGTCCAAAATTCTGAAATGTGCTGGTAATGAAGACACTAAGGGCTGAAGATAATGCTCGCACCTTGGTACTAAGTATCTGAGGCTCCAAATCAAGAAAATGTTTCAGACTATGAAATGAAATGAATGGATTTAGATGTTGAAAAGCTTGGAATTCCAGAACAAGAATATAGTTGTGTAGTAAAGATGCCTTCTGGTGAATTTGCACGTATATGCCGAGATCTCAGTCATAGTGGAGATGCTGTTGTAATTTCCTGGGCAAAAGATGGAGTGAAATTTTCCACAAGTAGAGAACTTGGGAATGGAAACATTAAGCTGTCACAAACAAACAATGTTGATAAAGAAGAGGAAGCTGTTAACATGAGATGAGTGAACCAGTTCAGCTAACTTTCGCATTGAGGTATTTGAACTTCTTTACAAAAGCAACTCCTCTCTCTTCTATGGTAACACTCAGTATGTCTGCAGATGTACCCCTCATTGTAGAGTATCAAATTGTCAATATGGGACATTTAAAGTACTATTTGGCTTCCAAAATTGAAGATGAAGAAAAGTCATAGGCATTCTTAAAATCGAAAAAAAAAAAATTGAATCACTTTATATGAGAACAGCTTCTGGGATACCAACATTTTGAGTCTCTTCTCTCACCAAACTTGTACTTCTGTGTACATAGGTAGATAATGGTTTGTGTAAATAATCTATTTTTCCCCTCCATTCTATACAATTTGGTAAAAAGAATAAAGTTCTAAGTATTGTCTAGCATTGTTAGTCTAGAAATATGTCTGCCTTACTTGAAATGCTGAATATACTTTTTTGTAACAGATTTTTTACTCTAGTTTTTAAGACATGTTTTCAATTTAAATACAGCTCATTTGAACTTAAAAAAAAAGAAGAAAAAAAATGTAGGCCTACTACTCTAAATCTTACAACCATTTTTCTTATGAACCTAAAGACTACTTCAGTGTTTTGTGACATATTGTGTTGAGGTACTAATGAGAGAAATTCAGTGCCAATCAATTTCTTACTTTTTGATTGGTTATCCCTCTTTTTCTCTTTGGAATAGTGTGAGGGATTTCATTTCATTGTTCTGAAAATTCAAAAAAGGTGGGTCACAGACCTTTAGTTTCCTTTAGATTGCCTGGAATTCAACTTTCCCATTCTATGTGAAGGCACAATTTTATATTTGAAAAGTTTTGTCTTCTTCAACATTTATGAAAAAAAATCTTTCTCTTCAATTTCTTTTACCTCCTTTTACAATTTCTGTGATTTATATATTGGAGCTTGTGAGATGACTTTTTCTCTGTGAGTTCCTTTAAAGTACCACCCTATCCCATCCTATGCCTTACTTTTTTCTCCATTGCTTGTAGTATTTTGATCAACTTTGAAAACTCTTTCCTTTGAAAAACATTTCTTTTGGCAATATTACTTTTAATCTCCAAATGCTTTTTTTCTTGTTCTAGTCATTTCTGAAGATACTCTGTTCTTTTAAGAGGAAATTTATTTGAATCAGAGAAATAATACATTTCTGTTGTTGATTCATTTAATATCCAGATAAACTTTCCTTAAAGTTCTCTAAGGTCTCCTTTTGTTGCTATCTGCTTCAGACTCATTTGCCTTGTTTACTTTCTTTGTATCAGGTGTTGTTTTTTGTCAAGTGATAATTCTCACTCATATTGTGCGAATGAATAGATATAAGAGTGAAATGACTACATGTGACTAGCTAGCATAGGATATCCTAACTATTGATTAAATGGATCCATTAACCTTGCAGTTCTATTCCTGAAACAGAAGTTTGACTGATGCTCTTGTGTGTGATAGGGTTTTCCTCAATTTTAAAAATTTCCACTGCTTGCGGACTTTCTAGAGACTGGGAGCCCTGTCACACTGTGTGACCTTGCACCTCTCACATGAAAAAACTTAAAAAAATTTTTTTTTTATTTATTCCCTTTTGTTGCCCTTGTTGTTTTATTGTTGTAGTTATTATTGTTGTTGTCGTTGTTGGATAGGACAGAGAGAAATGGAGAGAGGAGGGGAAGACAGAGAGGGGGAGAGAAAGACAGACACCTGCAGACCTGCTTCACCGCTTGTGAAGTGACTCCCCTGCAGGTGGGGAGCCGGGGTTCGAACCAGGATCCTTATGCTGGTCCTTGCGCTTTGCGCCACCTGCGCTTAACCCACTGCGCTACAGCCCGACTACCATGAAAAATTATTTTACAAATACAATTTGCCTTCTGTGCATAGGAGTCTGGTGAAAAAAAAAGAAGAATTACCAATGATACTGAAAAAAAATGAGTGAGGCTGACTGCCAAGTCACATCTTTAAGAATGTGGGGTTATGGTTACTCCTTAGCTTGCAGAAAATCTCAATGTTGAGTTCTTTGTCCTAACTTTTGTTGTTGTTGTTTGTTAGTTTTTCAGGTACAGCCAGAAAAACAGCGAGTGAAAGAAATCATAACACTGAAGGTTCCCCCTGTGCGGTGGAGTCAGGTTCAAACCTGGGGCACTCACATGACAAAGCAGCACATTGTCCAGGTGAGCTATTTCACCAGCCCATGCTAACATTTTAATAGCACTCTTCCCCTTTATAATACCTCAGCAAAACTGATCATTGTTTATAGTCAACTTCCACATTATCGTGAAAAGGAAATAATCTCAAATTGAACACATTGGCTTCCATAGAATTCAATTTTTTGGCCATGTCTCAAAACACAGTTCAGTTAGGATGGCTTCTTAAAAAGACACTTAAAGAATGAGACACTGTGAGTTGATTACTTTCTCTAGTATACGTGGTGCCAGGGATCAAACTCAGGGCCTCACATATGCATATCCTGAATTCTGCCAGCTAAGCCACTTCCCTGACAGCCTGAATTGTTTTTTAAAGAAAAGTTTCTCCATGAAATAGGCAGGAGGTAGCTCACGGAGTGGAGCATACATGTGACCATGCATGAATACCTGGATTTGAGCCCCTGACCACCAGAGAAGAATGCCTGCAGGAACAGGCTCTCTTTCTCTCTCTTAATTTAAAAATTTTTTTAAATTTATAGGATAGATACAGCCAGAAACCTGGAGGGAAGGGGGTAATAGGGAGAGCGAGACACCTGCAACATTGCTTCACCGCTTGCAAAGCTTTCCCTCTGAACTTGGGGACTGGAACCTTGAACATGGATCCTTGTACATGGCACTCAACCAAATGCACCATTACCTGGCCTTTCTATATATATTTAAAAGATGTGTGTGGGGGGGTGGCCACTGAGAATAGTAAAACCAGGGGCACTGAACCTCAGTTAGAGCCAAGGCAAGGGCACCAAAAGCTGTGTGCTTGGAGAGACATACAAAAAAGGCATGTCGTTGCTGAATATCAGGACTGTGAGAAACTGTTGGAGAAATGCAGTTGAAGAGGTGACCAGAGGCCAGCATGCATGTCACACAAAGAACCTCTTATGCCATACAAAGGAATCTAGATTTTTTTTCTTTATCCTACCCCAGCCCACCCCTAACATTTTAAGCATAAGGAACCCATTGAAAGACTTTAAACAGGCAGCTATGGAATCAGATTTTCTCTCTAGAAGTCAGGTCTCCTGATTAGTTAATGAGCTCCAGTTTCTTTTCTTGCAGGCTTGCCCTTGTCTTCTTGTTTGCCTGTAGACTCTCTTACTGATTGAAATAACAAAACATCAGGGGAGTTAAGAGCCACTTGGGCTTCTAAAGTCTCAGTTTCATCTGCTTTGGAAATAGCAGTTCCACAATCTGTTTCCAGCCTGGTCTGGCTCAAGTTGAAAAGAAGCTGGAGGCAGAAAAACTTGTAAGACTATTCCTATGGGCAGTTGGGATTCCAGTGGTTAGCTGGTGCAGATAAAGCAATAGTCACAACTGGACCGATTACAGTGGTGAGTGTGGTGTGAAACTATAAATCTTATAATCTTGTAAACTATTATTAAATTACTCATAAACATGCTAGCCAAAAAATTTACATTCAAAATTAGAAAATGCCAGCTCTCGCACAAACATTATAAAAGGTTAAATTTGCCATTTTGCGTCGCATTTTAAAAATGCTGATGTGGGTTGACCAGCAGTTCTGATTTCATTCTTCAGGAATTTGGATTTTTAAAAGCATCCAGATCATTTGAACATGCAGCTGGGCTTGAAAACCACTCTTCTGGTCTTTTGAGATACCCCAGTGAGATGTTCTTGAATTCCCCAATGTACATGAGTCACATGCAGTGTATGAAGTGCCAAAACATAGTGAGGGAAAAATGTATTGAGTTGGTTCTGTAAGCAAGACCAAGCCTTCTTTAGAGCAAGATAAAAACTTAAAGAAATTTATGCAAAGAGATGAAGTTGTACATCAGTCTTTAATGTGAGGAGTGATATAGTAATCATAAACAAAATATTATAATGATATTTGAATTATGTATTCAAGGTAAAATGAAGTAGGATTTATTTCAGAAGCTGAAGGATAATTTAATTTTAGAAAATGTGTCAGTGGGTAATTAGGCTGCTTCCTCGCTTTGGCTATTGTGAATAATGCAACTATGGATATAGTGGTGTATCTGTCTTTTGAATATGTATTTTAGCAAAAGAGTTTTAGCAAAAGAAATTTCCCATGAGTGGTCATCCCACTTCCGTTTATCTTGTCCATCTCCAAAACTCTCTCCCTTTACACTGTCTGAACTGGAAGACGCTTTGAAGAGGGTTAAACCGGGAACAGCTGCTGGCTATGATAACATCACCCCACAACTCATTCTTAACTTGGGCCCCGCGGCAAAGAAGTGGCTCACTTCATTCCTGTCCCACATCTTGGAATCTGAATCTATGCCCAAAATTTGGCGTCGTGCGAAGATAATAGCAGTTTTGAAACCAAAGAAAGACCCAACACTGGCCACCAGCTATAGACCAATTTCTCTCCTCTCCTTGTGTTACAAACTCCTTGAGAGGCTGCTTCTGTCACGTATGTCTCCTCTTACAGAGAAATTCCTATCACCCGCCCAAGCTGGTTTCCGCCCAGGAAGATCTACCTGCGAACAAGTCCTGACCCTCTCAACTTACATTGAAAATGGATTCCAGAAGAATTTAAAGATGGGTGCTGTCTTTGTTGATCTCACAGCAGCCTATGACACGGTCTGGCACCGTGGTCTCCTAGTCAAGATCTCAAGATGCCTGCCTCCATGGGTGGCCAACACTATATCGTTTCTTCTCCAAAACAGAAGATTCCGGGTGCATCTGGGTGACAAGTCTAGCAGATGGAGACTTGTCTCAAGTGGCCTCCCCCAGGGCTCTGTTGTGGCTCCTAGCTATTCAATATTTACATCAATGACCTCCCAGAAACTTCTTCAAGGAAGTTCATCTACGCCGATGACATCTGCTGTGCAACTCAGGCATCCAAGTTTGACATCCTCGAGGAAACACTCACGAAAGACATGTCTCTGATATCTGATTACTGTAAAAAATGGTGACTAATCCCTAGCACTGCAAAAACGGTATCATCTGTTTTCCATCTACACCATGCCTCGGCCTCATGTGATCTTAATGTGCAGCTTGGCGATACGAGAATCCGGCATGAAGCCCAGCCAGTCTATCTTGGCGTTACACTCGATTGCACCCTGTCATTTCACGAACATCTCATAAAAACTGCAGCAAAGGTGGGCACGAGGAATAACATCATTGCAAGACTGGTCAGCTCCTCATGGGGCACGAGCGCTTCCACACTACAATCATCATCTCTGGCATTATGCTATTCCACTGCAGAATACTGTGCCCCAGTATGGTTCCGTAGCCCCCATGCCCACTTGGTCGATTCCAAATTATATTCCTCCATGAGGATAATTTCTGGAACCATCCATTCCACCCCAGTCCCATGGCTGTCAGTTCTTAGCAACATCGCCCCACCAGATATTTGTCAGGATGCGGCATCATCTAAGTTCATTTCCCACGTCTATGCTCGACCGGACCTGCCAATATACGCGGTTATCTTCGCCCACCCTATCCAACGCTTGACGTCTCGTCACCCAATCTGGTCCCCTATGCCTACACTGAACTTCTCTGTTCCAGACTCTTGGAAACAGAGTAGGCAGTCAGCTGAGGTAAAGAACAAACACCTCATCACAGACCCCTGCAAGCGTCAACCCGGCTTTGACCTGGCACGTTATGATTGGGCCCTCCTCAATCGCTATCGAACAGGCCATGGCCGGTGCGCCACTATGTTCCATCGCTGGGGAGCCAGAGACGACCCAAACTGCCCCTGCAGCTACAGACAGACTATGCCCACATAGTCAAAGACTACCACCTCTCCAGATTCAAAGGAGGTCTCGAATCTTTACATCAGGCTCAACCTGACGCTGTTGACTGGCTACGGAAGAAGGGCAAATGCTAGCAGAAGCAAAAGAGTGGAAGCAGACTAAATGCCCATAGACTGGCTAAAAAAAAAAAAAAAAGGAGTATATACTCCATGAGTACTATTTTATGATTAAGAAAAAAAAAGATGATATTGTGTTCTTCAGGACAAAATGAATGGAACTGAAGGTGATTCTTCTTAGCAAAATAAAGAATGGAATGCATATCTTCCCAAATGCTCTTTTCCCATTCTACTGACGTACTCCAAAGACAGACTTAGTTTAAACTCAGAGACCTTTCTCCCTCCCTGTTTCTAGAATTTTCCTGTGCAGCAATGAGTTCTTAAAGGACAGAAAACATTTGATAATCAGCATAGTCACACTACCTAGAGCAAGGTCATGCTTGGTGTTGAATACGTATTTTAAAATTTTGTATTGACACCTGGATATAATTGGGGCCAGCGTCTAAATGATGAACTCACTGCTCCTGGTGACCTTTTAAAAATAGTTATTTTATTTTATAGAATTTGACAAATTTACTTTATTTGATAGAGAGAAATTGAGAAGGGGAAAGGGGAGATAAAAGAGAGAAACCAAGAGACACCTGCAGCAATGTTTAACCTCTTATGGAGCTGCCTCTTCAGGTAAAGACAAGGGGCTTGAACCTGGACCCTCTGGACATGTGTGCCTGGTATTCTACCACCTGGCCACAGAACAATATTCCCCCCCCAACAATATTTTATAAGACTCAAAAACCAACCAACCAACCAACCAACCAACCAACCAACCAACCAACCAACCAACCAACCAACAGCCCATGTGTCTTTTCCCAAACAGCTACAGTTTGGGGGGCCAGGTGGGTTAAGTGCACATACTAAGAAACAGCTCCGGTTTTGAGGGTGGAGAAACTTTGATTTTTCATGATACCGCTGCGCCCTCTTTTGGCTGAAAGTCAAACTTCCACTGGGCCAGGCTGCAAGAGCAACAGCCACCAAGCAGCCAAAAACTTTAGAAAGCACTGAATGTCCAAGCACATTAGTTGCTTGTGTACAGTCTGGGGATAATGATAATCCAAAAGCCCACACAGCAAAAGAAAAATAATACTTGTGAAAAGGGGGTAAAAGTTTAATTTGGGGCCAAAGAAGGAGGAGGGGGAGCTTATGTTTGGAAAACTACTTCTCGCTGAGGTGGCCAAGACAGAGAATTTAAACCACCTCCCAGAAGCACTGGCTAAAGAGTAAGGAGACTTTGAGGGGATGCACACACTACTAAAAACCTTTGTCTCCAACAAAAGGCAAATGTGGGGAAACTTAACTGCCTATCAGGATCTTGCGGGTCATGAGAGCCATTTTTCTTAGAATATATATATAATTTTCCTTTCATGTTTAGAACTGTGACCACAGTTTATTGCCACAGCTTGCATAGAATTTCTAGGCTGTACACCTCTTCAACATCAACTTCTGATTTTAAAACCACTGTACTTATAAAGATTGCAATCATTTAAAAAAAAGTTTTATGGGGCCAGGTGCTGACACACAAGGACCCAGGTTCAAATCCCTGGTCCCCACCTGCAGGGGGAAAGCTTTGCAAGTGGTGAAGCAGTACTGCAAGGGTCTCTCTCTGTCTCTTTCCCTCTCTATCTCTCTCCTCTCTCTCTCTCTCTCTCTCTCTCTCGATTTATAGCTGTCTCTATCAAATAAATAATAAAAATATTTTTTAAAAGTTTTAAAATTAATTTTAGTGAAAGAGAGATAGAGATCAAGGGAGACAGAGACAGAGAGAGAGAGAGATTGAGAAGAAATAGCACAGCTTAGCTCCGGTTGAGCCTGGGATTCAGAGCCTCAGGCATGAAAGTCTTACAGAATCATAAAGCTGTCTCCTCAGGCCAAGACTACAATCTTTTCTCCAAGAGTTTTCCAGGTGGTACAGAAGTGTTTCACCCATAAGTAAGAACTCCCAATTCTTGGAGTTGGTGTATTGCACCGAAGTAAAAGACTCTGGAGTGGGTGGGTGGGAGAGTACAGGTCCAAAAAGGATGACAGAGAACCTAGTGGGGGTTGTATTGTTATGTGGAAAATTGAGAAATGTTATGCACAAACCTAGTGGGGGTTGTATTGTTATGTGGAAAATTGAGAAATGTTATGCACAAACTATTGTGTTTACTGTCGAATGTAAAACATTAATTCCCCAATAAAGAAATTTAAAAAAAAGAACTCCCAGTTCTAACATTAAGTTCAAGCTTATTATCTTATATTTCAGTCAAGAAGGTGTTTATAAAGCTAATCAGCTGCCCAGAATAGGGGGCCCTGACTGTTCTTCATCTTACATTTATTCATTTATTTATTTATTTTATTTATTTTTATTGCTATCAGGGTTACTGATGGGGCTTGGTGCTGGTATTATGAATCCACTGCTCCTGGAGGATATTTTTCCTTTTCTTTATAGTTTATTTGATAGGACAGAGAGAAATTCAGAGGGGAAGGGGAGACAGAGAGAGAGAAAGAGAGACACATGCAATACTCTTTCACTGCTTGTGAAGCTACCTCCCTGCAGGTGGGGACTAAGGGCTTGAACCCAGGTGCTTAAGCTCTTACCATTTATATTTTTATGATAACAATAACTATCCATTGTCTTCTTGAACCCTAAGACAACAGGAACCTCACATTTCTACTATAGAGCCTATATTTCCCCCAGTCCTGGAACCTTAGGGTGGGGCCCACTTTTCTGCATGCCACTCTCATTTCAAATAAAATAATATTGCATCCGCGGATCGCAACCTAATCAACGCAACGAGTGCCACCCCAGCATGCTTCACTTCAAACTGTGACCAGAGACTTCAGGTGTGAAATGACAACCCTTCAGCTTCATCACTTGGGTGACACCTTTCCTTTCATAGTATTCTCTAATTCCACCCCAGGTGTTCCACTCCCCAATAAAGTCCCCAAACCTAGATATAGTCCAGGTCCCCTGAGACAGAGCATAGGTTCACCCGTGCCCATAAACTAGGGGAAAAATATATACCTGAAAGCAGAAGTACACAAGAGCACACAGGGAATACCCCCCAACACTTCATCTGTACTAGTCCAGTCTTTAGGTCCATGATTGTTCAACAATTTGTTTGGCTTTGTATGTTGGCTCTCTTTTCAGTCACCAGGTTCCGGATGCCAGCAAGATGCTGACCAGACTTCCCTGGACAGACGACCCCATCAATGTGTACTGGAGCTCCACTTCCTCAGAGCCCCACCCTACTAGGGAAAGAAAGAGGCAGACTGGGAGTATGGATCAACCAGTCAATGCCCATGTTCAGCGGGGAAGCAATTACAGAAGCCAGACCTTCCACCCTCTGCAACCCACAACGACCCTGGATCCATACTCCCAGAGAGATAGAAAATGGGATAAAAAATAAATTAATTAAAAAAAAACTTTCCAAGATCATTAGATCATCGCTGCTCTGACAAGTAAATGACTATTCCTTTTCCCCTTGCCAGTAAAATTATTTGGAAAAAAAAAAAAAAAAGAATAAGGGGCCCTGACTGTTCTTCTTCATCTTACATTTATTTATTTCTTTATTTTCTTTATTTTTATTGCTATCAGGGTTACTAATGGGGCTTAGTGCTGGTATTACGAATCCACCGCTCCTGGAGGACATTTTTCCTTTTCTTTCTATTTTTATTTGATAGGACAGAGAGAAATTGAGAGGGGAAGGGGAGACAGAGAGAGAGAGAAAGAGAGACACTTGCTGTACTCTTTCACTGCTTGTGAAGCTACCTCCCTGCAGGTGGGGACTGAAGGCTTGAACCCAGGTCCTTAAGCTCTTACCATTTATATTTTTTACCCTTTTTGTCACCAGACATTTTTCATTTAATTTTTTAAAATGTATCACAAATCCAACAAGCAACTGAGAATTTTTTTTTTTTACTTTAATAGCAACTGGATCAACAGTTAAGTCAAATTTTTAAAATTCAACATCATCCAATAGGGGTGGGGAAACTTTTTTCTGTCAAGAACCATTTAGAGACTTAGGACATCATTCTCAGGCCAGATAAAAGTATCCGCTCGGAGAGTCGGGCAGTAGTGCAGCAGGTTAAGTGCAGGTGGCACTAAGCGCAAGGACCAGAGTAAGGATCCCAGTTCAAGCCCCTGGCTCCCCACCTGCAGGGGAGTTGCTTCACAGGTGGAGAAGAAACAACTGTTGAAGAAGAAGAAGGAAAAGGAGAAGAAAGAGGAGGAGGAGAAAGAGGAGGAAGAGGAGGAGGAGGAGGTGAAGGAGGAGGAGGAGGAGGAGGAGGAGAAGGAGGAGGAGGAGGAGGAGGAGAAGGAGGCGAAGGAAAAAGAAAACCAATTAAGCCCAAGTACAGACACGTGTGGCTTATGGACAAAAAGGAGATGGTGGAGCAATTACCAGGACTCAAAACTGTGCTCAGGGCCAGCTGGGACCAAACTGGGAGATTGGTGGCTGAGCTGCACCATTTCCAGGTCCAAGTTTAAGCAACAAAGAACGTTAAAAAGACAAAAATCACGTAAAAATTTACCATTTTACAACTGACTTCTTGAGTTTCCAGTGCTGTTGCCCCACAAAAACTGGAACATCAATCAGGGACATTGACTCAATCTGGTGACTCAGGATAAAAATCACCCCATCCCCACCAAGATATATAAGCAGGGAAATTGAACACCTTAGCCACAGTGCCTCCTGCTGGCACAACAACAGAAGAAGATTAAATGCTGAAACTGAGATATACACAGACAGCAATGACAGAAAATCCAAACAACCAGACACAGATCTAGGAAAAATAACAGAGACAGAGTTTAGAAAACTAATTATGAAATTGCTTCAAGCAACTAAAGTTAAGATTCAAAAACTCAGTGATCATTTTACCAAAGAATTACGAACTACAGAAAATAACTCCAAAAAAAACTGCATGGCCTCAAGGGCACTATGAATGCAGTTCAGGTTGAGGTAAGAGGCCTTACAAGTAGTCTTAATCAGGTGGAGGAGAGAATATCAACAGTAGAAAACACAATCAGCACATTCTGTGAATTTAAAACTCTTGGAGAGAAAAGGTTTAGGAAAAATGAATCACTTCTCTCTGAAATAGCAGACTTCATCAGTTAGATGAACATCAGTAATTGGGATACCTGGGGAAGAGGAGAGGAAGAGAGGACTAGAGAATATATTGAAAGAAATTTTAGCAGAAAAATTTCCATTCCGGAGTAATATTCAAAACATAGAAATCCAGGAAGGTGAATACATACCTAAATATTTGAATCCAAAATGACACACACCATTGTGAAAGTATCTTTTAAAAAAATCAGGGGCAAGGAAAAAATATTTCACTTTGCCAAAGAAAGGAAGTCATATACAAAGGCAGAACCATCAGGCTTTCATTAGATTTCTTATCACAAGCCCAAAAGGCAAGGATGGAGTGGAATGGCATATTCAAAATATTAAAAGGTCAGAATTGCCAACTGTGAATTCTGTATCCTATTAAATTATCCTTCAGATGTGAGGGAGAAATAAAGGTCTTTTCAAACATTCAGAAACTGAGAGAATTAGCCACTACCAACCCTGCCTTGCAAGAAATTCTGAGAGGAGTCCAACATGGAAGAAGAGGTGAAGGAATCTCAATTTTTAATGTGATGATCAGTATGAGAATAGAACCAGGAGCACAACAATAACAGGGAAAACCAGACACAGGAAGGGGGAGAACAAAGTAGTCAGAGTGGCACAGTCCAGTATTGGTGAACCAAGGCTAACTTAATCCTCTGCTTTGGGGAAGCACAGCTGGGGGATTCCATGACCTGAATCTTATCTCCTGTGATGTTTCCCATGAATGACTTTTCCCACCAAAGTCAGGTGGGTAGAACAAGGAGTAACTCAATTGTTCCTATCTCCTTCCTAGGAACTCTAACCTTTATATATGCTCTGCCTTATTAGCTGGGACTGGCAACTTGTTTGGTTAATGGAAAGCTGCAGATATGAGAATAACAAAACTTTTTAAAAATGATTTTATTTTATTTAAAAATATTTTTATTTATTTTGTTTATTTTGGATAGAATGACAGACTTTTTAAAAGCTATTTTATTTTACTTTAAAATATTTTATTTGTTCATTTTGGATAGACAAAGAGAACTTGAGAGGGGAGGGGAGAGAGAGAAGAAGAGAAAGAGGGGGAGGGAGGGAGGGAGGGAGGAAGGGAGAGAGAGAGAGAGAGAGAGGCAGCTCTGCTTCACAGATCATGACTTTCTGCAGGTTGGGAGTAGGGGCTTGAACCTGAGTCCTTGCACACTTTGATGTGTGTGTTCAACCAAGTTCCTTAGTGATTCATTTTATAACTGATAGATCAGAACACTGCCCCACCGTACACAAAGTGGGGATGGGAACCAAAGCTTCTATTTATGCAAATCTTTTGTTCTCCCCACTGGGCCACCTCCAGAGTTGCAGAACAATAGATCTAAAAGCATGTTTCTATGACTGGACTCACATGAGTGGATTTTGCCATCACTATAAGAAGGCAGTGTCCAAGATGGCTACTGGTCCAAGACAGCTATTGGCCCAGTGAGGAGGAAGAAAGAGTTGAGAAGCAAAGCTGTCCCAGTGCAAGCACCCCAGTCCAGGACTCAACTGACAGATGATTGGTAATTACACCACTTAGCTGTTGGATTTTTCAGGAGCTCTATCCCATCGACTGTCCAGGGTTTTAAAATTTATCTCCATGCCCATGACAGTCACTAATCCTCCCAGCTCTTCTTGAGTGAGTTAGGTATAAGGAAACTCTGCTTCCTCTGAAAAGCAAAATTCAGAAATTAAAAATTAAAGCAAAAGTCCAAGAATCCTAACTATGATAAGGGGTGGAAAATTCATTTCCAATTTGGGTATCTGTGCAGTCATTTTAACTCTAAATTTAGAATTGTATTCAATTGTTGGATTCCAACATAACAGACTCTGCATAGAGACCCAGATCACAATCACAGGGTTTTGTCCTAGAGATTCTAGGGATACTTTCTAAACTTCAGTAAAACACCTTGAGTGAATTACTTAAACTATCTATACTCCAGTTTTCTTGTCTGTGAAATGGAAATTATAATTGAGGAATAAAAGTACTAACATAATCTTACCACATAATGAATTCTCAAAAAGGGATAAAATAGCTGACATGATTATTACTAATATGAATTTATTTCACTAAGTATATGCTAAGAACATATATATTTCTTGATTTATGTAAACATTACTATAGTGATCCAAGGTAATAAAAAGTATGGGAAGCTGGGAACATCTAAACTTTTCTATCTAGGGACCTTAAAATTCTCTTAACTTCCTGCCTCCTTGTCCTTTCCATTTTTCCTTTAACTTTCTTCACTGAAACTGGTGACTCATGGATGCTAAGGAAAATCCAAAATTATCTGTCAAAAAACAAGTCACTGATGTAATTTTAAATATTCCTACCAAAACACAAATCAAACACAAAGGGCAGAATGACAACTTTATCACAAAAAGAACTGGTAGGCCACATCTTGACCATTACATAAAGACCAGCACCATAGATGTAGGGCAGGGTGGAGGCCAAGTTATGGCTCACCAAATAGAGGTCATATGTTACCATGCCTGAGGTAACAAGCCCCCAGTCCTCACCTGCACTGTAGAAGCTTCATGAGTGGTGAAGCAGTGCTACAAGTGTCTCTCTTTTTCTCTGTCTTTCTCTCCTCACCTTCTCTCTCCCTTCCCATATCAAAAAGAAAGAAGAAAAAAAATGGCTATCAGGATTGGCTGAATCATGCAGGCACTGAGCCCTAGCAATAGTTTTAGTGACATAGAAAGGAGAGAAGAGTCCTACCCTACTAAGGAAAGATAGAAACAGGCTAGGGGTATGCATCTACCTTCCAATGTCTATGTCAAGGAGAGAAGCAATTACGGAAGCCAGACCTCTCATCTTCTGCACCCCATAAATAACATTGGTCTATACACCCAGCGTGGAAGAAATAATAGGGGAAGATGACCACAGGGCTTTGCATCAGGACCCAGAGAGAGAAGAGGAAAAAAGGAAGTAGTAGTAGGTATAGGTGTGAATTGGAAATGAAGAGAAAATGGGATATAAAAAAAAGTAAATATATACATATATACAGATAATTGTAGAAATAACAGTTAACCAGGGGGTCGGGCAGTAGCGCAGTGGATTAAGCACATGTAGTGTGAAGTGCATGGACCAGCCTAAGGATCCCGGTTCGAGGCCCCGGCTCCCCACCTGCAGAGGAGTCATTTCACAGGTGGTGAAGCGGCTCTTCAAGTGTCTGTCTTTCTCTCCCCCTCTCTGTCTTCCCTTCCTCTCTCCTGTCCAACAACAACATCATCAATGACAACAATAATAGTAACCACAACAATGATAAAACAACAAGGGCAACAAAAGGGAAAAAATAGCCTCCAGAAGCAATGGATTAGTGGTGCAGGCACTGAACCCCAGCAATAACCCTGGAGGCAAAAAATAAAAAAAAGAAAGAAAGAAAGAAAGAAAGAAAGAAAGAAAGAAAGAAAGGAAGGAGAGTTGACCCATATCTGCTATCTTGGGAGAACTGCTGTAGCTTCTAATGGAGGGGATGGGGATACAAAACTCTGGTGATGGGAATGACTGGAATTATACTCCTGTTATCTTATAATTTTATAAGTCAATATTAAATCACTAATTAAATTAAAATATAAGAAAGAAAGAAGGAAAGGAAGGAAGAAAGGTAAGAAGGAAGGAAGGAAAGAAGGAAGGAAGAAAGGAAGGAATGAAGGAAAGAAGACACCAGAAATGAAGCAGGGTGATAAGGTTAGTCTCTGAGAAGAAATGGTCCAATTTCTGAGGTGTTCCCAGCAGGAAGATGTGTACTGATTCTATGCATGAGAAAAACATCTGAAAGTCAGTGAACTTCAGCCTATAATCTGGAAGTCTGCCTTTCATTTTATTTCCTTGAGCTATAAGTGTGTTAGTTTGGGTGTGTGATGATTTGACCTGTGTACACAGAACAGCATCATTACCACCATAAATCTAGTGATTGTGCATTGCCATGTTTCTGTGTGGTGCACGTGTGCAGTTTTACAGCTCCCATGCCAACTTTTTCTCTTTCATTGCTTCAGACAGAGACACACAGAGAGAAAAGACAACATAGCACTAGAGCTTCTTCTGGTGCCTGGTACTACCATATGGTCCTGGGCTTCAAGTCCATGTTGAATGCATGACAAAGTGTGTGCCCTACCCAGTGACAAGAAAATTTCATTTTTCCCCACCTGCAGGGAGAAATCTTCTCAAGTGGTGAAGCAGGTGTCTCTCTGTCTCTCTTCCTCTCTATCTCCCCCTTCTCTCTCTATTTCTCTCTGTCTCTATCCAGTAATAAATAAATATTTTAAAAAAGAAAATTGCACTTTTTCTTTTTTAAATTATGCAAGAGTAATGCCTTAATGCCCCCCTCTCATAAATAATTTTTTTTAAAGATCTAGTTTCCAGGGCAGGGGGTAGATAGCACATTGTTTATGCAAAGAGATTCTTATGCCTGAGGCTCCAAAGTCCCAGGTTCAATCCCCAGCACCACCATAAACCAGAGCTGAGCAGTGCTGTGGAAAAGGGGGAGGTAGGCAAGAAAACAAGAGTACTGTTTAATTTTAGCTCAAGGTGGTGCCAGGATTAAACGCAGGACCTCTGGGACTTGGGGCATACTAATTGATGGTCTAACAGACTGAGATATCTTCCAGGCCCTCGTGTTTTTCCTTTTATTCTTTTTTTTTAAATTCCTTCCTTTAATACACAAGAAAAGCTCAATGAAACTCACACAGTTGGCATTTTAGTACGCAGCAAGAGGCCTTTCCAGTCTTCTAAGGAAAGTAGTGGGAAAGCTATAAGGTTCACCAGTCTTGTAACCAAAGATCTGTGTCCCCACTCCCAGCCCCATAGATAAGCACTATAATTCTCCCACAGATTTGAAAATAGGTTGATATTTTGGTTTTTTTCCACATTTGTATATTCATTTTCTATATTCTGCATATAAGTGAAATCATCCTATAGTTCTTCACCTCCTTACTTGCTTTATAACATAATATTCTCTAATTCCATCCACTCTGTTCTAAAGGACACAATATCATCCCTTTTTATTGCTACATAATACTCTGTTGAGTATATGTCACATAAATTTTTTAAAAATGTTATTTATAAAATGGAAATATTGACAAGACTATAGGATAGGAGGGGTACAATTTCACACAATTCCCACCACCAGAACTCCATATCGAATACACCCCTTTATAGCTTCCCTATTCTTTACTTCTCTGGGAGTATGGAACCAGGGTCATTATGGGGTGCAGGAAGTGGAAGGTCTGGCTTCTGTAATTGCTTCTCCCATGAACATAGGTGTTGGAAGGTCAATCCATACTCCCAGCTTGACTCTCTCTTTCCCTAGTGGGGCAGGGCTCTGGGGAGGCAGGGCTCTAGGACACACGGTGAGGTCCTCTGCCCAGGGAAGTCAGGTTGCTATCAGTCACATAACATTTTTATCCAGTCATCTGTCGAAGGACAATTTGGTTGTTTCCAGGTTTTTGCTGTAGTGGATAAAGCTGCTATAAACATGGAGGTGCATATATCTTTTGGGTATATGCTTAGCAGTGGAATTGCTGGATCATATGGCATTTCCATTTGTTTTTGTTTACGGATTCTTCATACTGTTCTCCAGAGTGGTTGCACTAGTTTACATTTCTGCCAGCAATGTAGTAGGGTTCCTCTTTCTCTACGTCCTCTCCAGCACTTATCTTTTCTTGTTTTATTGATGGAGCCCATTTTCACAGGTGTGAAGTGGAATATCAATGTGGTTTTAATCTGCATTTCTCTAATGATGAATTAATTAAAACATTTCCACATGTCTGTGGGCCATGCGTATCTCTTCTTTATAGAACCGTCTATTCATATCTATTCTGCCCTTTTTTTATTGAGTTGTTCTTTTTCTCTTTGCTGCGATGTAGGAGTTCTTTATAGATATTTAATATTAACTATTTGCCTGATTTGTAGTATGCAAATATCTTTTCCCGTTTTCTGGGGTTACTGTTTATCTGTATGAAATTTTCTTCTGATGTGTAAAAGCTCTTTAATTTGACATAGTACCATTTATTCAATTTTGGTTTTGTTACCTTTGCCCAAGGGGTAAAGTCTCCAAATATGTCTTTAATGTTAAGATCCTGAAATGTTTCACCAATGTATTATCCTATATATTTTAGATAGTCAGTCTAGCCATCTCCCAACTGAGCTATTTTGGTGAGCTGTTTTACAGCTTCAGGTCTAATATCCATATCTTTGATACATTTTGAGTGATAATATCAGCATTTAAGATCAATAAGTCTATGAAAAATGATTGAAATTTGAACCAGCAGAGCCTTGTCTTGTCAGTGCTCACCACTCGTATGAATTTGGCTAAGCTGGGCAATGTCTCTGAGTCTCAGTTGCCTCGTTTGTGAAGCAAGTATATAACACACCCTCAGTATGAAGAAGACAATTTCACTATGGTGTTGGAAGGTAGCATAATTGCTAAAGCATTGAACTCTCAAGCATGATGTCTGGAGTTTGAGTTCATGTGTCTCATGTACCAGAGTGATTCTCTGATTCTCTCTCACTCTCCCTCCAACTATATAAATAAACTAGCCTTTTTTTTTTTTAAGAAAAACTTTGTTTACAATATATGCAATAACTCTATCCTGTAGAGGGATAATCAAGCATTTTTGCAGCTGTACTTTGCAGACTAGAAAACACTAAATAATTTTGTGATGATATGCGTATCTGATTTCCATTCAATGTAAGAGAATGGTCTTAGAGGGTCAGAAGGGCTGCCTTCAGGGGGGGATGAGAGCATCAAGCTGATTGGAGATCTCTGGCAAGGAAGTGACCCTCTACCTGATTATGGAGAAAGTTCCTTTTGCTTTTGCCCCTGTCAATAAGTGACCTGCTGAAGGGATAATATAGCTGTGTGAGCACTGGCTCTCCATGGAACTAATCTGGTGGACATACAGGATGCAGGAGCAAATATCCTCAGAAAAAGCTGCAATTCTGCTTTCTAGCAAGTCTGAGTGCAGTTATACAGCATCAGTGCCCCTGTGAAATACTTCCCTTGTCTCAAAACCACAACCTCTGACCCACCATTCAGTGGTTGGGAATTTGCCTTTGTCTCCAGGCCCCACCCTGAGGAAGAGACATGAGTTCAGGAAGTAGGTTTGACTGACATTGGTGAATGGAGGCCAACACAACCCATCTGATAGCTTCCTCCATGGGGCTAGCTGTCATCAAGGGTCATTTGGGACAATAGTGTTCCTGTGTCTTCAGGCCTCACAGTTGTCAGGGAAGCCAGAGGTCTGGGATGTCAGTGAAATCTGCCAACTTTTAATTGTTGAGAATTGCTGAATGTGTCTTCTCTAAAGAAAGAAAGAAAGGAAGGAAGGATGGAAGGGAGGAAGGAAGGAAGAAATAGAGGAAGGAAGGAAAGAAGGAAGAAAAGAGAAGAGAAAGAAAAAAAAGACCCTGGGGGTCATTCGGCAGTATTACAAATACCCTGAGTTCATTTCTTGGCATTAATAAAAACTGTAACTGGAAGAACAGGCAGGTGACTTGGTGGTGGAACACAGGCCTTGCATGAGGCCCATGTCTGAGCCCCAAAACTTTGTAAAATGGCAATGTTGTGATCTGATCTCTCACTTAAAATAAGCTTCATCACTTGTTTGTCTTTTAAATTTTTTATTAATAGTATATTGATTTACAAAGTCATAAGATAACAGAGGTATAACTTTACACTGTTCCCACCATCAGAGTTCTATGTCCCCATTCCCTCCACTGGAAGCTGCAGTAGTTCTCCCAAGGTCACAGATATGGGTTGATTATATATATCACTTTTTTTTTTTTATTGTTCTGCCTTCTCTTCATTTCTAAGTCATACCTATACATGTTACTACTTCTGAATATCCTTCCTTTTTCCCTCTTCTCTCTCTTGATAGAATTGGAGTTCAGAGCCCTCTCTAGTCATCTTCCCCCATTTCTCCCTATCTGGGAGTATGGACCAAAATTCTTTATGGGGAGCAGAAGGTGGAAACTCTATATTTACTTCTCTGCTAGACATGGACATTGGAAGATAAATCCATACCCTCCAGCCTGTTTCTATCTTTCCCTAGTGGAGTAGGTATAGAGAGGTGAGGTTCCAGGACACATTGGTGAGGACATCAGCCCAGGGAAGTCAGGATGGAATCATAGCTGCATCTGCAATTTGGTGACTGAAACATGGTAATATATAAAGCAGGACAAAATGTTTATAAAACAGGAACCAAAAAGTGGGAATAGAGAATATGAGAATAGGGGGTTTAAGTTGGTAAGAAGCTGGGAAGTATATTGTAGATATCTTCTTAGGGGCCCATGACTTTGATAATTTTTGCTGGAGCTTGATAGCTAACATGGAGGTGGTTGTGGGAGATTCCGAACCCATGAGCTGGATTGAGGCCTATCATTTCTGCATTGAGTCTTGAGAAGGTAGATCCTGAACCCTCCACACAGAGGCTTTAGGTGTGTCCCTTGCCCATACGGATCTAAGATGGCACTGAGGCACCAGGTTCGGGGAGGAGAGATTTCCTCATCACGAGTTCCGAGACCTGTGACCAGGGGCATGTTCAGGGCATGATAGGGACAAATATGGCCCTACACCGTAACCTGACACCATGTGACATGAAGTGTAGTCCTAGGATTGGAGTTTCATGTATGTCACGATGTGAGCTGTAACTCTGATTGGCTCGCTACTACTTCCTTTTCCCTAAACAGCAATATATTAACCCCGCCCTCTGACAATAAAGGAGCTATCTCTCTGAAGCATTTGTGAAGGAGGTTCATGTCTTTCTCTGAGCGCTCAACCTCACCACTGGTTTCCCTGAAGCGGTATGTTGCCCCCTCAACCAGTGCAGGTTGCTGGTGAGAAACAGGCAACAGGTGGTCTAAAAAGATTGTCTGGGAAGATGGTGTCAGAATTAAGAATAGGACTGGATTAGGGCAGAGAGTAGCTCCCAAGCACGAAGAAAATATATAAATACAATTGTTTGCATCATTGATCTGACCCAGGACCCATATATATTCATATGTATGATAGGACCACAGAAGCCTGTATAACCTCCAAGTCCTTGTCAGTCTGCTCACAGTCCATAGTCACAGCTGGGAACATTCTAGGCTGCACTCACTTCAGGACCTGTCATCCTCTAGTGGCAGGGTAGGATGACCTAGCCTCCTTTCAAAGAGTGGGGCAGTTTCTACCACTGCAAGTTCATAGTGAAGGTACTATCCTGATGAAGCCCACAAGAGGGCTTATGATGACATTCCTGATGGAGGTGACCAGTGATAGTACAGAGAGTGATCTATTAGAGGTCTAGGCCCATCATTTATCTTGCCCTTATCCAGCTTTTGTAGTCCTTTCTTAACCTGACTAGCTTAGACTTTCTCCCAGTTGTTAAAGCATTGAGTATCATTTGTTGTATCCAAACCAGTATTAGGTTTATGGGGTCTGGCTCCAAGTTAGGGATGAAGAATACCTTAGGTTTTAGTGGGGTCTAGTTAACCTTAAGTTTTACTGCATTTACTTGTTTGAGGGTTCTAGTAAACGTTTTCATAGAGACAATAATTGCCCTCTAGTTGATATATATCAATCAATACATACAGACACACACACCCATTTGCCATCTTGATCAATTGTATGCACTGTTTTTTCTAAAGATTATCAAGGGGTGATAATAATGCTGATCCTGTCAGAAGAGATAGGTCTTATTTACTTTCTTTTGTGTAGTTAGTTGTGTAGATAAAGTGATTGAGTAAAGTGAAGTAGAGGGTATGAGAGGAGGGTATGTCTAGGCCTTAAAGTAGTACATATTTGATTCGAAAATTTATGATGCCTTCTTTAAGCTTTTCTGCTAGATTGCTCAGCTAATTAGTTCTAAATCTAATTACAGAGGACTATTAAGCACTTTTACTTTTAGGTAGATAGTTATGAGTATGTGTATACATATCCCCAGAAGAGGCATTTCAGGGTCATGGGGTAGGTCCATTTCTAGCCTTCTGAGAGTTCTAATTTACACTCTCACCAGTTGTGAAGGAGGGTTTTTTTGCCCCTACAATCTCTTCAGCATTTGTTGCCACTATTTCTGATGTGTGACATTCTCAAGAGGAATGAAGTAGCATCTCATTGTTGTCTTTATTTGCATTTTTATGACAATCAATGACTTGGAGCATTTTTTTCATATGTTGGTCCTTAGGAACCATACCTAACTCAACAAAACAAACACAAACTCAAAGTGGAAAGATGAAAAACTATCATACAAGTCAGTGGACCACAAAAAAAGGCAGGACCAGTCATTCTCATATCTAACAAGATAGCCCTTAAAATAAATAAAGTAAAAAAAAAAAAAAAGGATTGGTCATTTTTGACAATATTCTGTTGTATCCTCTCCATTTTTGGATGGGATAATTTGGTTTTTTCATTGCTGAGTTTGGTGAGTTTTTTATATTTTGGCCTTTTGTCCAATGTATGGCATGTACAGATCTTCTCAGGTTCTGTAATTGGTTTCTTTGTTTGGGTGGTGGTTTAATTTGTTGTATAGAAGATTATTATTTTTTTAATATAGAGAGGAAGATAACTATACTTGACAACATCCAAGTCTTTGATCCATTTGGAATCTACATTTGTGTCTGGTGAAATGTAGTGGTTCAGTTTCATTCTTCTGCATGTTTCTTTTTGTTTTAATATTTATTTATTTATTCCCTTTTGTTGCTGCTGTTTTATTGTTGTAGTTATTATTGATATAGTTATTGATGTAGATGTTGTTGGATAGGACAGAGAGAAATGGAGACAAGAGGGGAAGACAGAGGGGGAGAGAAACTTAGACATCTGCAGACCTGCTTCACCGCTTGTGAAGTGACTCCCTGCAGGTGGGGAGCCGGGGGCTCAAAATGGGACCCTTATGCTGATCCTGAGTCTTCTGCATGTTTAAGACCAATTTTCCAACACAATTTTGAAGACATTCTCCATTTAATAATTTGAGCTCTCTTAGAAAAAATTAAATGACAAGATCCAAACACTAATTGAGGTATTAGTCACAGGAGTGAGGAAAGAGTTTGAAAGACATTTCTTCAGAAATGGGGAAAAAACAAATGAGACTCTGAAAGAAAACACTATCTCAATGTAATCAGAGAGCTGAAAGCTGAAATAGCTGAGATAAGAGCACAACTAGCTGAAAAAAGCTAATACAGTATCAGAACAGGTTAACAAAATAGCTGAGCTACAGAAAACAGTAGAGGGGAGAGAGAATAAAATAACTGAGACAGAAAACAGAATTAGTAAGACTGAGGATGAGCTAGAGGAAACTAAGAAAAATGTAAGAGATCTCAAAAATAGATTAAGAGATGCTGAAAACAACAGATATATATAGGGTGGATTCAAATGAAATAATATATGCATTATTGGCTTACCAGAGGAAGAGAGGAAGGGAAAGAAAGCATTCTACAGGATATAATAGATGAGAACTTCCCTAAAAATAATTTAAGTGGGATAAGCCAAAATGAGGAGGATAAATACCAAATGATCTCCCTTATATGTAGAAATTAAGAAACAAGGAAAGAAATGAAAAACACAAAATCAAACTTAGAGTGTGGTATATGGCCCCAAAGCAAGGGACTCAGGGAAAGGAGAACAGGGAGGTAGTTGGGGGTGGGGTGGTAGTGGAGGGGTGGTGGTGGTGGTGGGGTGGGGTGGTGGTGGTGGTGGTGTCTTTGGGGTCTTGGTGCATGATAGCAGAAAGAAATATGGGGAAAGAGTGTTTAGCAGACAACTAATCAAGAGGAGATGAGAAATTGTACCCATGTCAACAACTGTGCTGTAATCCATTAATTCCTAATAAAGTGATAAAAAGGTTAATATAAATTCACAGAGACCATCAGTTTGATGATGAACTTTTCCAAGTCTTTATTTTTTTTACCAGAGCTTTTTTCAGCTCTGGCTTATGGTGGTGCAGGGGATTGAACCTGGGTCTTTGGAGTCTCAGGCATGAAAGTCTCTTTGCATAACCATTATGCTATCTACCCCTGCCCCCCCAATTCTTTAATTTGCAATTGTAAGTTAATTTTCCATAGATACAATGATCTAGAAGAACTGTTAAGAGAACAGTAGTTTTTTTTTTTTTATTCTCTCTTTAAAAAGAAATCCAAGTTTGGTGTTCATCCTATTTCTTTAAACAGAAAAAGAAAAAAAAAAATAAATAAAGGCCGTTGTTCGGGGTGGTTCGGAGGGGGATGTTGACTGCGGCAGGCAGGCAGCAGTGTCCCATCACAGCAGCAGGACTCAGGTGGCTTAGGCTTCCTCAGGCTAGGAGATGCTGATGTGACAAAAGTAAAACAAAGGCAGGGATGCGGGATGCAAGCTGACAGCTGCAGGCTGGCAAGGCAAGGACAGATGGGGTGACAGGCCAGGGTGAGGAAAGGCTGCAGATGGCAGCTAGCTGAGGTCCTGCATCCCAGCTCAGTCACTGCAGCAGCTTGCTGGGACTGATGGTGGGTCCCTTGTCGCCTACTATGGGTCTGTAACACTGCCACTGTGAGTAATGGATTCTTTTGATCCTGTCCTGGCTGGGTTGTCTGTCTGTGGGTGCGTGGCTGCAGCGTCAGGAGCGAGGTTCCCTCCGGTGGGGGTGCTCAGGCTATTGGGCTCTGTCCTGTGAATTCCCACCCTGGGGACAGTGTGAGATCTAGGGCTGTGATGCCCAGCATGGCCTTGAGAATCTTGTACATGGGGAGGGTGGTGGTGGTGGTGCTGTTTGTTGGAGTGGCTTTCAGTTTAATTTAAGGCAGTCGATCTCATTTTAAACCACGGTGTCTTACATAAGCACATTTGGAAATCCTGCTTTTAGTTAACAACACTTGACTGAGTCATTTAACTTTGCTCTTATACTTGATTGTTAGGATTCTTGGAAAGAGTGTTCTGGTGGAAAGGACCTGGGTCTTTCTTCCTTTTTGATTCAAGCAGGGGGAGCACCTCAACCAGGGGCTGGGCTTGTTCCTGATGTGCCCATTGCTATGGCTTCAATTTTGTCCTTTCTCTATGATGGAAACTTGTCCCTTTAGGTATTAGGACTTATGCATGTTAATTCCCATTGTTTCCCAAGCATATGGTCACCAAGGTGACCAAGGTGGAGGACAGTCATCACTTCAGCTCACTCCCTCAAGTGACAGATCAGACTCTTAAATTGTCCTTTTAAAAAGTTTTATTAGTGGTTTACAAGATTATCAGTTAATAGATGTATATTTTCATACCACTCCTGCCACCACAGTTTTGTGTCCCTCCACTCCCTTTAACCACCATAGTTTCCCCCAAGTCTTAGAGACAGGCTGGCAACTTTTTTTGTTGTTGTTGATTTTTCAAGTCTATGTGTTTCAAGCATCTGTAGTCCACATATGAGTGAAACCACTTCTTTACTTACTTCACTAAGCATAATCACCTCCAGTTCCATTCATTTGTCCTGAAGGACACAAGACCATCTTTTAAAAATTACTAATTAGTAAGTAGTCCATTGAGTATATGTCCCATAACTTCTGTATGCAGACATCTGTGATGGGCATTTCAGCTGCTTCCATATTTTGGTACTTGTGGATAACTCTGCATTGACAACTAGGTACACACTAGGTAAACACATGGTTGTCATTTCCAAATAATATTTTTTGAATCAACTTTCTTTCCCTAATCTTTAAAGTCTGACTTAAGCTATGGGTGGAGGAAGCCTAGTTCCTTTTCATTTTTCTTCCTTGGCCCACCTCTTTCTCCTTTCTTTGCCTTCTCTGACTTTTTTTTTAAAGTTTTTTTTTATTTCTATTTTTTTAAATATTTATTTTATTTATCTATTCCCTTTTGTTGCCCTTGTTGTTTTATTGTTGTCGTTATTATTGTTGTTGTTGTTGGATAGGACAGAGAGAAATGGAGAGAGAAGGGGAAGACAGAGAGAAGGAGAGAAAGATAGACACCTGCAGACCTGCTTCACCGCCTGTGAAGCGACTCCCCTGCAGGTGGGGAGCCGGGGTTCGAACTGGGATCCTTATGCCAGTCCTTGTGCTTTGCGTTCTCTGACTTTTTGACTGTTGAATTTCCTCTTCTTCTCAAAACAGTTATTTATTCATTGAATTATTTAGATTTATGCTTATATTTATTTGTTTTACCATAGGACTGCTCAGCTCTGGTCTCTGGTGGTGTGGAGGATTGCATGTGGTACCTCAGAGCCTCAGGAATGAATCATTTTCCACCCTCCTTTCCCAAAACTCCATCTTTAGATATAAGACTTTATCAGACCTCTTTTAAACAAACCACATGAGACTTTCCATTTTTCTTGGTTTGGGAAAGCTTTTCCATTATTAGTGTGGCTTTTTTTTTTTTAATTTCTAGCATAATAGGTAGACAAGGCCTATATATATTATAATTTGTCTATTGTCTGTTTTCCTAGAGCACTGCTCAGCTCTGGCTTATAGTGGTGCTGGGGATGAAACCTTGGAACTCAGAGTTTCAGGCATGAAAGTTATGTGCATAACCACTGTGCTATCTCCCTAGCCCTCATATTATAGTTTTTGAAGATGAGAATCAACTTGAACCGAAGCTTCTCATTTACTTCTCATTTACCTTCAACTGAGAGATCACTGAACTCTGCTATCAGTTAATCTGACACAGATCAAGATGCTTTTGAAACTGCTCCTATATCATACTATCTACTACTTTCTGTTGGGAACTTCATTTCTTAAATGTTTAAATTAAAAAATGTTTAAATCCTAACTTAATAAGACCCACTCTGTGCACTGTTGCAGAGGGATGGATGGAGGGAGGGAGGGGGAAGGGGGAAAGGAGAAAGTGAGCAAAGTGCTAAGAAAAGCCTTTGGCTGGGTTTCCTGGCAAGTGCCTCTAGGAAAAGCTGGTTTTCAAGTGAATGAGAGAGTATTTGTTTTCTCATCAGAACAAATGACTTCAGGTAATAGTTACTGTGGCCTTTCTTTAATTATTATTTTTAATTTTTAATTTTATTTTACAAAACTACATGTCAAAAGGGGTTAAATATATAACCAGAGTTCTGAATCTTCAGTTTCTCCATTGCAATCCACCACAGTTCCCCTTAGGGTGTAGACATGGGCTAACCACCAACTCTACAACTATCTGTCCACATTTATACTTAGTTACCCCCTTTTTCTCCTGATTCAGTCCTCTTCCCCTCCAAGCCACTCATGAAAACATAGCTACCTCCATATGTCCCTCTCCTTTTCCTTCTCTCTCTGTGGGTGCTGATGCAGCTGGAGTTCAGAGCCCTCTATCTTCAATCTATCACTTCTCCCCCACTTGGAGTATGGATCAAGGTTGTTTTTGGGGTGCAGAAGATAGGAGTTCTGGCTTCTGTAATTGCTTCTCCACTGAGCATGGACATTGACTGGTCAATCCATACCCCCCAGCTTGTTTCTATCTTTTCCTAGTGCACCAGAGCTCTGGAGGTATGAGGGTCCAGGGCACACTGGTAAGGTTGTCTGCTTAGAAAAGTTGGGATGGAGTCATGGTAGCATCTGTAACTTGGTGTCTGGAAGGTTGCATGACCTAAATTGAGACAAAATGGTTAATGAACAGGAACCAAAAAGTAGGATTAGAGCAGATGAGATTAGGGACTTTAGGGTAGAAGAAAGCTAGAAAATTCATTTTAGGTAAGTTCCTGGGGACACACAACTATGGTAGTTCTGCTTGACTTTGATAGCTAGCCTGAAGTTGGATAAGAGTATTGTCTGAGAGAATGGCGTCAGAGAGAAGAGCTAGAAAGTTGGATTAGGTTAGAGAGTAGCTCCTCCTATTCTTGAAAGAAAAAATTCTGTGGCTGAAATTAACTATCTTCCTCATTCAAAACTTTGATAGAACAGAAATTGAGAAAGGAAATGGGGATAGAGAGGAAGAGAGACATTTGCAGCACTACTTCACTGCTCCTGAAGCTCCACCTTGCATGTGGGGACCAGGGGCTTGAACCCTGGTTTTTGAGCATGATAGTGTGTGTGCTCAACTAGATATAGTACCACCTGGCTGCCATTTAGAAGTTTATTACTTTGAATTTTATTGGTAGTGCTGAGGACTGAACCTGGGACTTCAAAACGTTAGGCATGAAAGTCTTTTGCAGAACGATTATGCTGTCTCTAATGCCCTATGCAAAAGACTTTACTGCCTGAGGCTTTGAGGTTTCAGATTCAATCCCCAGTACTACCAAAAGCCAGAACTGAGCAATGCTCTAGGAAAAATAAAACCAAATAAAAAACATGTTTTTGTGGAACTTTCAGCACTTAGGACATTGAGGGACTGACTTATACATTTCCGTGATTAAATATGAAATGCGATATCTCTCTGTTGTATATTTTTTCTACAGGGATCTTCAAGTTTGCAGAGGATAGATACATATATCCCATGAATTGCACTCATTTTCAAGTTTATTTTGGGGGCTCTATAAAGAGCATTGATGTACATAGTTAAATCCATGTGTATCCGAGATCTAATACTGACTAGCATAACCTTGACCAGAAAGAACCACAGATTGTGCCTTTCATGAACAGGCCAGTCTCTTAATGACACCTGCATTGCTGGCCTAATTGTTTCATCTATTGATTTGTAAGAAAGGACTGCTCAGACTGCTTGCTCCACTGTGCAGAGCTGCCATTTCCAAGTCATTTGCTGGCTCATGCTTTGCTCTGACTTAAAGAAAGACAAGAGGATTCCTCTGAGAATAATTCCAGTGGGTGGTCTCCCTCGCACTAAAGTCCTCATTTCTGTAAAGTTAGGGACTTTCAAGGATACATGTTCTCCCTGAGGCAGAAATGGAGCTGCCTGTGTATTTGTTTGGTTAAGCCTGGCAGAAAGTGGTGCTGGATTTTTAACTCTTACCTGCAGATGAATAAGGCTCCTCCTCTCAGGAGATCACCTAAGGCAACTCTGCTTCTGCTCTTTGTGCTAAGTGGGTTAAGGACTGTTTCCAGGGAAACTGTAGCCTCTGGGGTGGGTGGAGCACCCAAGGGCATGCATTGAGAAGGGGCACAGCGAAGGATCACCTCAGTTGGCCTGGACATAAACTTCCTCTCCAGCCAATGAGAAAAGGGGTGACTATTCCCAGTCTCTGCAGAAAAGACGTCATTCTGAGATATGACAGATGCACTTTGACCAAAAGTCAAAGACATACTATAGAAGAGGCTAATGTACTACAGGGAGGCCCTTATCGTATTTCTCTCTCTCTCTCTCTCTCTCTCTCTCTCTCTCTCTCTCTTTCTCTTTCTCTCTCTCTCAAGTAATTTGTTTTGATAGGATGGAGAAAAGCTGAGCAGGGAAGGAGGGATAAAAAGGGAGGGAGAGATAGGGCTGCTTCTCACTCATGAAGCTTCCCCAGTGCAGGTGGGGACTTGAACCTGGGTCCTTACAGATGGTGATGTATGTGCTTAACTGAATGTCCCGCTGCTGGCCCCCTATATTTTTATCTCATCTCAAGCAAAAAAAACTTTTATTTTTATCCTCTTGGGAGACAGCAGGGGTCTGTGTGCTGGTTTCTGGGACAGTTAATGAAACCAACATCTTTCTTTTCCTTTTCCTTCTCCTCCTCCTCCTCCTCCTCCTCCTCCTCCTCCTCCTCCTCCTCCTCCTCCTCCTCCTCCTCCTTCTTCTTCTTTCTTTTTTTTTCTTTGTCATTTCTAGGTTTCACCACTCCGGCCTTACTTCTTCAGGTAAAATGATCAATACAGATAGATAGATGAATGGATAGATAGGGAAGGAAAGAAATCACAGTACTAAAGCTTTCTTCAATGTGGTGACAATTGAGATGGGACCTGGTAGAGCGCATGGCAAAGCCATGCATTAGCCAAGTGAGTTATTTTGTTGACTCAAACCAGCCTATTCCATACTCTGTAAATGAGATCTTGTTTATTGTCTGATCCACCTGTCCAGACAGCCAAAGTAGGTGACTGTGGCTAGGAAAACCAAGCGGTCACTAAATGGATATGGTGTATTTCCATGAGCTGTGGGCCAGGGTTGCAGATGCCCCAGGTGGCTTTCCCAGCACTGTCCCCCAACTGCAGCTAATGAGCAGTGGGTGTCTTGGGCTCTGGTGCATGAGAGGAGGACAGGAGGCAGTGAGCAGAGAATGTTGTGAAGACTATCCTCTCACTTCATAAGGTGGGGGCCAGCAAGTAGCTCACCTGGTAGAGTACACTGATATCACATGCAGGGACTAGGGTTCAAGCCCTAGGCCACTGCATGGGAGTACCTCCAGAGTAGAGGTTTTATGTGTGGTGGAGCGCTGCTGCAGTGTTGTCTTCTCTTCTTTCTCCTCCTTTTCCTCTTTTCCCTCTTCTAGTTCTCCTTTTTCTTTCTTCCTTGATGTTGCCAAGGCAAAACTTCCTCTTTCTCCTCCTCTTTCTTTTCCACTATATCGTCCTTCACCTTCTCCTTCTCCTCTTCCTTCTCTCTCTCTTCCCCTCTCTCTCTCTCTTGTTCTATCTATAGGAAAGAAAAAATGGCCACAGGGAGCAATGGAGTCATACAAGTACTAAGTCTCAGTGATACCCTTGGCAAAAAAAAAAAAAAGAATCCAACAAAAAAGCTAAAAAAAAATGACTATCTGCATTTTACTAAGTGTTTTTAGGCATAGTTCAAGTTTGTCTTATGAGGGGAGGGGATTATAAGGATTTTCTTCCTCTCCTCCTCCTTAGGTTTCTTTGGTTCAGCCCCAAATAAATTGGCAGGACAGAGATTAGCAGGATAAAGGACAAATTTAATTTTGTGTGCACAGAAATTCCTAACAGTGAGTGGCCAAAGGAGCAATTTCTATAGTTTTTAGACAAAAGTGATGAACATGTGACTGGACCAGCAATCAAAATCAACCAGCCAAACAAGTAAAAACAAACTCTTCTAAGTTGTGGTTGAAACTACTAATTCCAGGATCTAAGCAGAGTGTGCCCATACAAACTCTATCCTTGTCTCTTGGGACCAGGCTGTCTCCCCAGCTCTCTGTAGGAAAGGCTCATTTATACAGAGATTGACTTCCTGCTTACAACAGGGAGGAGAGGGGAGGTTTAGAAAAGCTTTTTGTCTTGATGAGAAAGATGTAAGGTTACATTCATTTGTGGGCTTTAATGCAAAGTATTCAATAATGGGGGTGGGGGTAGGAGATAGCTCACCCAGTCAAGTACACACTATATCTTAAGCGAGGGACCTGATTTGAGTCCCTGACCATGCCACCACATGAGAATACCTGCCTGAGGAAAGCTTCTCAAGTGGTGAAGCAGCACTGTGTTATCTCTCCTTCTTGATCTCTCTCTCTACCTCTTTTACCTTTTGTCATCTATCTGAAGAGGGGCAAAAATCTGATAGGAACTGTGGAATTGCACAGGCATAAGATCCTAGTGAAGCCCTGGTAACAAGAAAAAAGTTAATATGCCAAATGTAGCATATTGTAGGGTGGCCTGATCTGGGACAAAAAAAAATTCTAATGTCCCTGCAGGTTGAGAGGGCAAACTCTGTTTGGCAGATGAGAAAAGTTGGGCACAGAGAGACTACAATATCCACTGTACTCCTTACAATATAATGGGAGAAGCTCTCTTCCCCTCTGGGGAAGGTCTGCAGAGACAAGGAAGCAAGGTCTGCCTGCTTTTGCTTTCAGGCTCTAGTTAGCAGGTATCACTGGAAGAACTGCGAGTAGGTCCCAAAATGAGTTAATACTAGATTTTCTGGGCCACTAATGTTCCTTCTTTCTTTCCTTCTTTATTCCTTTCTTTTTCTTCCTCCTCCTCTGACTCTTCCTTCTGTATTGATCCACTTATGTTTATGAAAGAGAGAAAGAAGAATGAGAGAGAAGGAAAGAGAGTGAGAGAAAGAGACATCAGAGTACTGATCAACTTTAGTATGTGTGATGCTGAGGATGGAACAGACTTCAGGTATCCAAGTTTATTTTTGATGAAATTTCTCCTTAGCCCTTAGTCACATGTTCCTTTTCTGTCAGATGGAATGAATGAATTCCTATCAAATTACCAGGGAAGTCTGAGAATGAAATAAGATAATGGGTATGAACTCATTTAAAAATACTCAACTTAATTTCTTTTCTTTTCTTTTCTTTCTTTCTTTTTTTCAAAGATTTTGTTTATTTATTAATGAGAAACATAGGAAGAGAGAGAAAGAGCCAGACATCACTCTGGTACATGTGCTTCTGGGGATTGAACTCGGGACCTCTTGCTTGAGAGTCCGATGCTTTACCCACTGCACCACCTCCCGAACCACAAAGTAATTTTATTTCTTACAAGTATTTTATGTATTGGAAAGAGAGAGAAAGGGAATATAGAGAAGGAGAGACATCTGCAGCACTGCTTCACTGCTTATGAAGCTTCTCTCTTGCTGATTAGGACCAGGGGTTTGAACCACAGTCCTTGCACCTTGTAACATGTACACTCTACAGAAAGTGCTACCACCTGGGTTCCAAAGAACTCATTTTAACAAACTAAAAACACTCAGTAAAAGATGTTTTTACTAGACTACATTTGAATGTTTGCTATGTATATCATTTCAGCTGCATGTACAATTTAGGATATGCCAATTTCTTGGCCATTTGATCAACAACATCAATAAAGATATTTTGAAAGCAGTAAAAATTTCAAGTTAATTTGATTGTCTTATTGAGAAACTGTCTCTAATGTATTAGTGTGGACAGTCTGAATGCCTGCATTTCATGTGTTCTAAAATTGCATTAGACTCTGATGGTCAATCATATTAAATCATATTAGATGCTACAAAATAGACAGAGCTAGCTTTTATTTTCCATGCAGTGTCATTGTTGAGAACTCACTTTCCTGGACATTATATATTGGCAGCTGGATATTCAAATACAAAGAAAGCACTGAACAATATAAACATGAGCATCTCATGTTAATCAGATAATCAAGAAGGAATAAAAACACTTTTCTGTAATTTAGAATGAGCCTACATACTTGGGTTATTTAATCACAACACAGGAAGAAATAGAAATGTGTTGAATTGAATAAAGGTGTGTATGTGTAGTGGTGGTGGGGGGCAGTGGGAAGGTGTATGTGAAAAATTACACATGTAAAAAACAAGATAATGAAATATATTGTTTTTGGGGTAGAGGGTAGATAGCATAATGGTTATTACAAATGTACTCTCATGCCTGAGGCTCCAGAGTCCCAGGTTCAAAACTCCACACCACCATAAGCCAGAGCTAAATAGTGCTCTGGTTAAAAAGAAAGAAAGGAAGAAAGGAAGAAAGAAAGGTAGATGTTTCTTTTCTCTACATTTCAATTCTTAAAATTTTTTTAATTTACTTATCTTTATTTGATAGGACAGAGAGAAAATGAGAGGGGAAGAAAGAGGGAGAGTAAAAGAAAGATACCTGCAGCACTGCTTCACCACTTGTCAAGCTTTCCCCCTTGCAGGTGGGGACCAGGGGTTTGAATCCAAGTCCTTAAAAATGGTAGCATGTGCACTCTACCAGGTGAGCCACCATCCAGCCCACCTACATTTTTAAAAATCTTGGCTTAGTAAACAGTAATCATGTAAATAACTAATACTGGATGGGTTAAGTGATTTGTGAATGATGTCCCCCACACATGTTCACAGTTTTCCATGAGAAGCAGTATGGTTTCCTGGAGAAAGACAAAGAGCCTGGCATTTGTGTTGGAGCTATGTCACTTGCTCAGAGCCACCTGGCAATGGCCCAGTGCCCAGAGGCTCTGCAATGCCCACACACTCTCTCTACACATGGCCCAGGCAACAGTAGTTTTTATAATTACTAACTTCTGCTTACCTAAGGCAAGCTACACAGACTAGGAGAAATGTATAACTGTCATACAGTGACTTGACAAATGATTCATATTTGAAATATATAATGAACCTTTGAATATTTAAAAACAAAACACAGTCATCCTAGAAAAAAAGAGTTTTATCTATATATGCTATTTTATATGTGTACTATTTTTTATTTCAAAATTGAATTTGTTGTTGCTAGGTGTGGTTTGGAACTACACACTGTAGTCTTACAATTTGTAATCCATTATTAATTACAGATTAAAAAATAAAACAAAACAAATTAAAACTATCATAAGTTGTGGTTCACATATAAGACATTAAAAATGAGTTTATGACAGTGAAAAATAGTGAAGTCTTTGAGTAAAGTAGTCCTTACTGGATCTCATTTATAGTAAGTCTCAATTAGGTACAGATGGAGAGGTCAAATGGATAAAATAAAGATGAGAAAAAGAGAAGAGAAGCAGCTGATGGAGTGGCACATTTGGAGAGCCCAAGACTCATAGGGCAGGAGATCCTGAGTTCAGTTCCTGAGGTCAAATATGCCAGGCAGTGAGTGATGCACTGCTTCTCCTTCTAACTCAGTGATAAGGAAATAAGGGCCAGTGAAATAGCTCACCTGAACAGTGTGCTGGTTTTTTATGTGCAGCCCAAGTTTGAGCCCAACTCCCACTGCATTGAAGGACGTTTCTGTGCTGTGATCTCTATCACATATTTTCTCTCTCTACCACTCTGTCTCTACCTTTTAAAAAAGCAAATAAATAAATGTTGTGAAAAGAAGGCAGTGGAAAGGAAAGAAAGGAAGCAAGAAGTGGCCAACTCTTCATTGTGTACCCTCATTTTGGGGGAAACCTGCTTGAGTATCAACTGTTTACTAAAAGTTCTGTGTTTTATTTCCCTTTTTATTGGGGCAAGTCATTAATGGATCTTAGATTCTCTCCAGAATGACCAAATGTATTTGATCCTATGGGTTTTTTTTTTTAATATTTATGTACTTATTTATTTATTTTCCCCAGAGCACTTCCCAGCTCTGGCTAATGGTTGTGCTAGGGATTGAACCTAGAAACTCAGAGCCTCAGGCATGAGAATCATTTGCATCACCATTATTCTGTCCCCCCAGCCCAGTGGTAAGGTATTATCTTTATAATATATTGACATTTTCAATTTGAAATTTCTATCTGAGAGGTCAGGTTATGAAATCATCTGAGCATCTTATCTGATAATACATTCTCTGATTGAATTTGTAAGCTTCAAGTTATATTATGTGCTTATCAAATATTTGGTATGATTCACCAGTAGAAGCATCTAGCATAATGTTATCTCTGGTAGGATTTTAAATATCAATGACTGAAATACATACTTATTGAGATTGGCTTACTTCTTGATTTAGTCTTGGGATTTTTTTTTAAATTTATTTTTTAAACATTTCTTTATTGGGGGATTAATAGTTTACAGTTGACAATAAATACAATATTTTGTACATGCACAACATTCCCAGTTTTCCACATAACAGTACAGTGGTCTTGGGATTTTATCTTCTCCCAGGGACTTGTCCACTTTCAACATTTAGAACTTTATTTTATTTTTAAGGGCTTTCAAAACTTTTGATAGAACAGAAATTGAGAAAGGAAATGGGGATAGAGAGGAAGAGAGACATTTGCAGCACTATTTCACTGCTCCTGAAGCTCCCCCTTGCATGTGGGGACCAGGGGCTTGAACCCTGGTTTTTGAGCATGATAGTGTGTGTGCTCAACTAGATATAGTACCACCTGGCTGCCATTTAGAAGTTTATTACTCTGAATTTTATTGGTATTATTCTCCCCCTGCCCCACCTCTCTTTCTCTCTCAACAGAGGCAAAGAGAGTGTGAAAGAGACCACAAGACCAAAGCTTCCTCCAATGTGATAAGGTCAGGCTGGAACCTGGGTCACACACATGGCAAAGTAAAACACTAGTCAAGGGAGCTATTTTGTCAACCCTATTTCTTATCTCTTAAATTTCAGATCCACTTCTTTTTCATTTCCACCATTTTTTTGTGACCTTACTTTTATCTCAGTAAGTCTTGTCACAACTTTGCCAACCATATTAGTCATTAAAAAAAATAAAAAACTTGTGGTCCGGTGTGGGATGGTGGTAGTGGTAGGGATATAGTGATTAGAGCATTGGACTCTCAAACAGAAAGTCCTGAGTTCAATCCCCAGCAGCACATATACCAGAGTGATGTTTGGTTCTTTCTCTCTTTCCTCCAGTCTTTCTCATAAATAAATAAATAAAATATTAAAAAAAAAAGACTTAAGTTCCCTATTTTTATGATGAGAAAGAGAGCAGAGCACCGCTCAGCTCTGGCTTATGATAGTTCTAGTGTTTAAACCTGGGACTTCATGCATGTAAGTCCTGTGTTCTAATAAAGTCAAATATCTTTCCAGCCCTAAACCTTTAACAGAATTTTTTGTTTATTTTTCCTGATATTCTCCTCTGTATCTTTGTTCTCCATTTCATTACATTTTTATCTTTATATTTTCTTTTTTTGGATTTATTTTCACCATTATCTTTCTTATTTTTGTAAATATCATTTGTAAAATATTTCTTTTATTTTGTATATAGACAGAAAAAAAATTAGAGGGAAGGAGGAAATATGGAGAGAGATATTTCCAGCCTCACCACTTTTGAAACTTCTTCTCTGCATGTGGGGACCAAAGGCTTAAAACCAGACTCTTGATCATTGTAACATGTGCACCCTACTTAGTGTTACACTGGCTGGTCCCTACTATCTTTTTTCTAAATTCTTGAAGTGGATACTTAATTTTTAGACCTTCATCTTTCAGAATGAAATCATTAAAGGATATAAATGTCCCCTATAATTCCATTTACAATAAGGAAATACCAGGTCAAAGATTCAGTGCTTGCCATGGGTACTTGTATTCAATTAAACTTAATATGATGCCGTTTGTTTATCTGTAGAATTTCCCTCTATTTGTGCCAGGTTTCCCTTTATTTGACCCTGGGTTTTTCTATTCATTGTAGGGCTGTGATGTTTCCTCTTGTTGGGTAGTATGCCACCTCCCCCTGGCTTCTGCTTAACCATATGCCTATATAGGGATTTACTGATCCAAAGCTTTGGTCTATTTACATAAATCACATTTACATAAAGCACTCCCTTCAGGGCATTGGTGGTTCAGTGATAGGATTCTCGCCTGTTCCGCCCCCTCCTTGTCACACTCTGATTTTCACCAGTCACTTTTCTCTCCACCCTCTCTATATCACATCCTGTTTCCACCCTACTTGGAGAGTATAAAAACAGCTGCTCTTCTGATTAAAGACACTTGGAAATTGCTTTCCGGCTCCGGCTCCGAGAGTTCCAGAGTGTATCTCCTGCGGAAGTTAGTGTGGTACGAGTTCCTGATCCCTCTCCCACGCAGCAGCCTAGATCGGCTCCAGTTGAGTTCTCTCCAAGCCAGAGAGCACTAGCTCGGGGGAAAAAGTACCCTCAGGCTATCCCAGCATCCTCTTATATACATGAAGGGCAAAGTAATTTTAAGGAAAATTTTTACATAAATAATTAAAGAAGTGGTATGCCTTGTCTCAGATTTAAGACAAAAACCAGATAATGAAGGTGTTTAGTCAGTGATTCTAGTTTGGGAAACTGATATTCTTAGAAAAATGCCAGGACCAGGCAGTGGCGCACTTGGTTAAGCACACACACTACACTGTGCAAGGTCTGGGGTTCAAGCCCCTGGTTCCCACCTGCAGGGGGAAAGCTTCGTGAGTGGTGAAGCAGGGCTGCAGGTGTCTCTCTGTCTCTCTCCATCTCTACCTCCCCCTCACCTCAATTTCTCTCTGTCTTTATCCAATAATAAATAAAGTTTTTAAAAAAGATAAAAGTGCTACTACCTTCTTTCAACCATCTCATTGATATACATGATTGTTCAATCACAGGGAATTATGCCTGAATAATCATAACATGTTGTGGTGAGCTGTGGAAGTACAACATGTCTGTGTCCAAAAAAAAATAAAGGAAGCTTTGGTGCTGTGGTCACTTTCAATCTCTCTGCCTCTGCTGCCTGTATCTAAATACAAAACAAAACAAAAAGCTAAAAATGATAATTCATCACTCAAATCAGAATTCAAGATCCAGGTAAATTAACTTGCCTTGCTGTGTCTTTAGGATGATTCAGCTAGAGCATTTTTTTTCAACATTTCATTTTAATTGTTTTCATTTTAATTGTTTTTATTTTAATTGTATTAGTGACTTACTATTGATTTACAGAATTATAAGACAATAGGACTATGTTTCTGCACCATCCCCCTTACCAGAGTTCTGTACCCCCTTTCCCACCATTGGAAGCTACAGGGGTTCTTCTGGGTTCATAGGGGTTGACTATTATTCTGTAGCTGTCTGTTTGTATATATATATATGCCTGTTTTTCTCTGTTCCTGCCTTCTCTTAATTTCTAAGCCACACTTATAATTATTGCTTCTTCCAAATGTTCTTCCTTTTTCCCTCTTCTTTCTCCTGTGGTCCTAATGGAGTTGGAGTTCAGAGCCTTCTGGTCATCTTCCTCTGTCATTTCTTCCCTGCTGGGAGTGTGGTCCAGGTTCTTTTTGGGGTGCATAAACTGGGAGTTCTGGTTAATTGAAGCATTTTATATTGCCTTTGCCAATATTTCTGAGTGTTGTTTGAATTTTATTTTAATAATTATTTATGAAACTATTCCTAGCAACCTGCATATAAATTGCTTTATAAGTGGCCTGTAGTTGTATCACGTGGCTTCTTAAAGTACCTTTCTATTTACATATGCTGTTGCCAAGAAGTGATTGTTTTGGTCTTACTTTAGTTGGCATTGTTCTCATGACTTCAATCCCAATAATTAGTTGCACTCTAGGACATCACCTATGAAACTTTCTGTCCTCTGCTCATAGTATTTTCAAAAGAACACCTAAAAAGACATACTTGTGCATAATAAGTCATTAGTTAGTCAACATAAGGTATTATATTTTATTGTTTAATTGTATATTTTCCTTCTATTATATGGTTGAGATAATTTTTCAAGTCACTGTGTCAGAATTTGTTTTCTGGTTGCAAGGGGAATGGATAGTTGGACCTATATTTAACAGGAAAGCTTCAGCAAGAAAAACAGCAAAGAATTATATCTGAGAATTAGTGAAGATTTTGCACATGAATCATCAAATGGCCTCTGTTTTGTTTAAAACTCAGGCCACCAACACTCTTTTAAACCTGAAGGGAATCTTCAGATTAATTTATATTCTTGGAATAGTTGATGAGTTAGAATGTGTGTGTGTGTGTGTGTGTGTGTGTGTATGTGTGTGTGTGTGTGTGTGTAGGATGATTCAAATATTAGAGGTGTCAATAATTTATACCTCTTATTATAATCCTCTTGCTTTAAATATAAAGAAATTTATCCATTTTCCACTTTATTATACATGACTTGTCTCATTCTAAACCTTTCAAATTGAAGAGTCCAATTGTGAAGGTCCAGGGTTCCACAAATGGCTCTTACCTATGTGCTAATATAATTCTTTATTTCAACTGTTGAAGAAATAAACAAGAATGAATGGCAAGGGGGCAGGGAGACAACATAATGGTCATGCATAAAGTCTTTTTGTTTGTTTGTTTGCCTGTAGTTTTTTTTTTTAATTTCTTTACTGAGGGATGTTTTACATTTGACAGTAAATACAATAGTTTCTACATAACATTTCTCAGTTTTCCACATAACAATACAACCCCTACTAGGTCTTCTGTCATACTTTTTGGGCCTATACTTTTCCCCCCACTGACCCCAGAGTCTTTTATTTTGGTGCAATATACTAACTCCAGTTCAGGTTCTACTTGTGTTTTTATTTCTGATCTTATTATTCAACTTCTGCCTGAGAGTGAGATCATCCCATATTCATCCTTCTGTTTCTGACTTATTTCATATAACATTATTTCTTCAAACTCCAGAAGGGCTGAAAAAGGTAAAGTCACCATTTTTTATAGCTGAGTAGTATTCCACTATATATATATATATATATATATATATATATCAACTTGCTCATCCACTCATCTGTTGTTGGACACCTGGGTTGCCTCCAGGTTTTGGCTATTACAAATTGTGCTGCTATGAACATAGGTATACACAAATTCTCTTGGATGGGTGTGTTGGGTTCCTTAGGATATCCCAGGAGAGGAATTGCAGGACATAGGATGGGCCCATTTTTAGCCTTCTGAGAGTTCTCCAGACTGCAATCCACAGGGGTTGGACCAATTGACATTCCCACCAGCAGTGCAGGAGGGTTCCTTTGTCCCCCAAACCTCTCCAGCATTTGTTGGTGCTACCTTTTCTGAAGTATAACATTCTCATAGGAGTCAAGTGGTATCTCATTATTGTCTTTATTTGCATTTCTCTGACAATTAGAGACTTGGAGCATTTTTTCATGTGTTTCTTGGCCTTTTGGATCTCTTCTGTGGTGAATATTCTGGCCATGTCCTCCCCCATTTTTGGAAGGGGTTATTTGTTGTCTTGTTGTTGAGTTTGGCAAGCTCTTTATATATGTTGGTTATTAAACTCTTGTCTGATGTATGGCATGTAAAGATCTTCTCCCATTCTTTCAGGGGTCTCTTGGATTAGGTAGTGGTTTCTTTTGCTGTGAAGAAGCTTTTTAATTTGATGTAGTCCCATAGGTTTATACTTGCCTTAGTCTTCTTTGTAATTGGATTCGTTTCATTGAAGATGTCTTTAAAACTTATGAGGAAAAGAGTTCTGCCAATATTTTCCTCTAAGTATCTGATAGTTTGTGGTCTAACATCCAAGTCCTTGATCCACTTGGAATTTACTTTTGTATTTGGTGAAATACAGTGGTTCAGTTTCATTCTTCTGCATGTTTCAACCCATTGTTTCCAACACCATTTGTTGAAGAGAATCTGCTTTCCCCATTTAATAGTCTGGGCCCCTTTGTCAAAGATTAGATGTCCATAGGTGTGGGGGGCTCACTTCTGGGCTCTCAATTCTTTTCCACTGGTCAGTGTGTCTATTCATGTTCCAATACCAAGCAGTTTTGATGACAATGGCCCTATAATACAATTTGAGATCTGGGAGTGTGATGCCTCTGGTTCTGTTCTTTTTTCTCAAGATTGTTTTGGCAATTCTAGGTCTTTTCTGGTTCCAGATAAACATTTGTAGCATTTGTTCTATTCTCCTAAAAATGTGCTTGGGATCTTGATGGGGACAACACTAAATTTGTGTATGGCTCTGGGTGGTATATTCAGTTTGATGATGTTAATTCTTCCAACCCATTAACATGGAATATCTTTCCACTTCTTTGTGTCTTTTTCAATTTCCTTGAGTAGTGACTCATAATTTTCAATATACAAGTCTTTCACTTCTTTGGTTAGGTTTACTCCTAGATATTTTATTGTTTTTGTTGCTATAGTAAAAGGAGTTGATTTCTGGATTTCAATTTCTTCTAACTTAGTGTTTGCATAGAAGAATCCCACTGACTTTTGAATGTTTATTTTGTAGCCTGACACCTTACTGTATTGCCTGATGATTTCCAAAAACTTCTTGCTGGATTCCTTAGGTTTTTCTGTGTATACTAACATGTCATCTGAAAATAGGGAGAGTTTGACTTCTTCTCTTCCAATCTGTATGCCTTTAATTCCTTGCTCCTGCCTGATTGCTATGGCAAGAACTTCCAACATTATGTTGAATAATAATGGTGATAGTGGGCAGCCCTGTCTAGTACCTGATCTGAGGGGAAATGCTTCCAGTTTTTCACCATTGAGTATGAGGTTGGCTGTAGGTTTGCTATGTATAGACTCCACTATCTTCAGGAATTTTCCATCTATTCCCATTTTTTGTAGTGTTTTGATCATAAAGGGATGCTGGATTTTTTCAAAGGCTTTTTCTGCATCTATTGATATGACCATGAGGATTAAGTCTTTCTTTCATTGATGTGGTGGATCATGTTGATTGATTTACATATATTAAACCAGCCTTGCTTCCCTGGGATAAACCTCACTTGGTCATGATGAACCATCTTTTTAATATACTGCTTTATCTGGTTGGCTAGAATTTTGTTTAATATCTTAGCTTCTATGTTCCTCAGAGATATTGGTCTGTAGTTTTCTTTTTTGGTTGTATCCCTGTCTACTTTTGGTATCAAAGTGATGTTGGCTTCATAGAAGCTGGAAGGGAGCATTCTAGTGTCTTCAATCTTCTGGAAGACTTTTAAAAATAGAGGTATTAGTTTTTCCTTGAAGGTTTTATAGAATTCATTTGTCAAACCATCTGGTCCAGGACTTTTATTTTTGGGAATGTTTTGATAACTGTTTCAATTTTGTTGGCTGTGATGGGCCTGTTCATATTATCTAGTTCCTTTTTAATTTTGGAAGTTTGTAGCTATCTAGGAAGTAGTGCATTTCTTCTCTACCTTGGTGGCATATAGTTGTTCATAGAAACCTTGCATGATATGTTGAATTTCTGTAGTGTCTGTTGTGAAATATCTTTCATTTACAACCCCATTTATTTGTGTCTTCTCCCTTTTTTTGTTTTGTGAGTCTGGCTACAAATTTGTTGATTTTATTCACTCTTTCAAGAACCAACATTTACTTTAGTTGATCTTTTGTATGGTTTTCTTATTTTCAATGTTATGTATTTCTACCTTAACTTTAGTTATTTATGTCCTTCTTGTGGCTTTAGGGTTCCTTTGTTCTTCTTCTTGTAGGTCTTTCAGGTGTGCAATAAAGTGGTTTATTTGTGCTTTTATTTGTTTCCTAATGTCTGCTTGTATAACAATGAACTTCCCTCTCAGTACTGCCTTATCTGTGTACCAAATATTTTGATAGTTTGTGTCTTCATTTTCATTGAACTCTAGAAACATTTTGATTTCTTCCCTTATTTCCTCTTTGACCCAGTAGTTGTTAAGGAGTGTACTGTTGAGCTTCCACATTTTGGGACTATTAATAATCTTATGTTTCTTGTTAAGTGTTAGTTTAATTCCACTGTGGTCTGAGAAGATGCTTGGGATGATTTCAAAGCTCTTGAATTTGCTGATGCTGTCTTTGTGGCCTAACATATGATCTGTCCTTGAGAATGACCCATGTGGACTTGAGTAGAATGTGTATTCCAGTTTCTTGGGATGAGTGACTCTGAAAATGTCCATTAGTTCTAGTTTATGTATCTCCTCATTTAACTGCCTCATGTCTTTATTGATTTTCTGCCTGGATGATCTGTCAAGTTGAGAGAGTGGGGTGCTGACATCCCCTACTTTGATGATGTTGCTTTTAATATATTGTTGTAGCTTTTTCAGTAGATGTTTGTTGTATTTAGATGGCTTCTCATTGGGCACATAGATGTTAAGTCCTCTTGATTGATTCTCCAAGCATTAAGTAATGTCCATCTTTATCTTTTTTTAATTTTATTTATTTTCAAGTCTATCATGTCAGATATAAGAATAACTGTTCTTGCCTTCTTTTGTGGGCCACTGGCTTGTATGATAGTTTTCCATCCTTTCACTTTGAGTCTGTGTTTGTTGTTGAGTTAGGTGGTTTTCCTGTAGATAGCATATTGTTGGGTTGTGTTTTCTGATCCATATTCCTACTGTGTGCCTTTTAATAGGTGAATTCAGGCCATTGATATTAATTGATGTCATAGATTGAAGATATTTTAATGTCATTATTATATATTTTTAGAATATTGTTATATATGGGATATTTATGTTGATCTTATTGTTTATAGGAGAAGTTTCAGAACTTCTTTCAGGGCAGGCTTGGTGATAGTTGATTCTTTCAACTATTGCTTGTCTGAGGTTTTTATGCCTCCATCTAATCTGAATGACAGTCTAGCAGGATACAGTAGTTTGGGTGAAAGCCCTCGCTAGATATCTTGCCATTCTCTTCTGGCCTGTAGTTTTTGTGTAGGGAAGTCTGTGGCTAATCTTATGGGTTTTCCTCTGTAGGTGACTCTTTGTTTTTCTCTTGCAGCCTTCAGGATCCTTTCTTTATCCTTATTCCTTTTCATTCTAAATGTGATGTGTCTTGGTGTCTTTAAGTCTAGGTTAATTCTGTTTGGGACCCTCTGAGCTTCTTGAACCTTTATGTCTTTGATGTTATTTAGAGTCGAGAAGTTCTTAGCTATTATGTCCTGAAAATGCTAACTTCCCCTTCCTCTCTTTCTTCCTCTGGTAAGCCAATATTGCATATATTATTTCTTTTGAAGTCATACCATAGGTCTCTGTTGTTGTTTTCAGTATCTTTTAATCTCTTTTTGAGATCTCTTATTTCTTTTTTAGTTGTCTCTAACATGTCCTCTACCTTGCTTATTCTGTTTTCAGACTCAATTATTCTATTCTCTCTCCCTGTACTGTTTTATGTAGTTCATCTATTTTGTTACCCTGTTCTGATACTGTATTAACTTGTTCAGCTAGTTGTGTTCTTAGCTCAGCTCTTTCAGCTTTCAGTTCTCTAAACACCTTGAGATAATTAGTGTTTTCTTCGAAAGTCTCATTTGTTGTTTCTACACTTCTGATGACAATTATTTCAAACTCTTTACTCACCCCTGTGACTATTTCCTTAATTAGCATTTGGATGTTCACATCATTATTCTGTGATTCACTTTTTGAAAGGTTTTAGCTGGACTCTTTTCCTGGTTCATTTTTCCAATATTTGTTCTTGTTGGTTTAACCATTCTGTATAGTATGTTATGAGGTCCCTCTCTCAGTACTTTTCAAATTACTGGTCACTCTTGCCTGGATTTACTTGTGTATAAGTAAGGTACTTAAAGACTTCACAGTTGTGGAAATTAACAGTTGTTTCAATATTATTGCAGTCCCTGAGTTGGAGCACAGAGGCTGCTAAAGCCTCCTTTGTTCTTTTCTTCCCTGTATGCTATGGGAACCTGAGTGCTTTTAAACTATAAGTAGGATTCTTAGCTTAATAACTCACCCCTGACTAAGAAGTAAAGCAGGGTGAGGGAGAGATATCACAGTGGTTATGCAAAAAGACTCGCACACCCTAAGGATCCAAAGCTGCAGGCTCAATTCAGCTTCTCTGCCAACCTGGGCAGCACTGCTAGGCCCTGTGAGTTTATAAACAAGTCCTGTTTATAGTCTGTAGGTTCTGAAGCAATTATTCACCATGTTCTCATCAGGAGAACAATGTGGAAAGGCTCCCACTATACGGTCCCACTGCTAGGTCATTGAGGTATAGCTCTTCTCCTTAGTTTCCTGGTCAGTTCTCACCCCTATGTCAGCACAGGGCATTTCCCCTGCTGTTCCAGCCTCTGAGAGCAGTAGCAATGAGTACTCACAGTTGCATTTGGTGAGTCTTAGGGGAGTCTTTTCCTGTCTTCATCAATCTTTTTGTTGGTAAGGCAAACTGGAGGTGGTGCCTCAACTGGTAAACGACCGGACTGTTAACAGCTACTCAGTCTCTCTTTAGGCTCCTCCCTTTCCAGGAGCCATAGGTGTTTATACTCACTGGTGGTTTGGTGGGTTCCTGAAGTTGTTCTAGTCCTGCCTTCTTGGGGTCCCAGGTGGTGTCCTTTGGTATTCCTAGTTGACCTTGCCTAAAGTCTTTATGCTTGAAGTATCAGATGTCCCAGGTTCAATCCCTAGCACCACCATAAACCAGAGCTGAGAGGTGCTCTGGTAAAAAACAAAAACAAAAATTATGGCTAATATTTACAACAATGAAAAGTCAGAGGGACATAAAACTGACTTTATTTATTTATTTAAATATATATATATATATATATATATATATATATATATATATATATATTACCATATTTACCAGAGAACTGCTAACGTCTGGCTTATGATGGCATTGGGAATTGAATTTGGATCTTTGTTGCTTCAGGCATGAAAGTTTTTTGTGTAACTATTATTCTGTCTCCTGCCAGTAGACACCATTTCTGATAGACTTAATTTATCTGCTTTTTTTTTTTAAAATACAGATGTCTAGCTTTTCAAGATCAGTTCTATCATATGTAAAGTCATAGGCATGGACTTAAGAGAAATGTTTATGAAAAAAATGCACATGGCAGGAAGCATGTATATCTACTTGGAAAAAACAAACCAGGGATATAGAAGAATGAGGAAAATTGCAGTGGGAAAGAAAATATGCAAAAAGATTAAGTAGATTTTTCTTTGTGGAGGCTGTCGTGTCTTGTCACACATGTGTGCTTGCTGGTTGCTATCTTGTGAGCCCAGGGGCAAATAAATGCCTCCTCTGTTTGGCAGGGTTGTAGGGCAAGGCAACTGGCAGTTTATAATTAGAAAGCCAGTGGAGCTGAGAACTATGGCTGCTTTCCATGAAAAGTTGCCCTTTTCGATATATTTAGCTGTAGTTCTCTTCCCTGATCCCTCCTTTAACCTGCCTTGATCTTCCTTCCAGGACTCAAAATAGATGCCAAGATGCAGGCATGAAGATTTCAGGAAAGCAGGCATTTACTTGCAAGTATTTCTGTGAGTTTTCTTAGATGAGAAAAGTGGAGGCCCAGAACTACATCTTCTGTCACCATCTGCAAAGAGAAACAGAAGATTCTCAGATGAAAACAGCTGCTTTGTGCTTTGGGGAATAACCCATGAACCATTCACAAGTCAAGACTGTTTCCCTTTCAGAACTTGTCTGGACTGTTGGATTAGGAGACCACATCCAAGGAGGTAACTAAGTTCACATTGGAGAGTCACAGTTAAGAAACACACACAGATCGACAACAATAATAACTACAACAATAAAGCAACAAGGGCAACAAAAGGGAATAAATAAATAAATAAATAAATTTTAAACAAAACAAACAAACAAAAGAAACACACACAGGTCAATAACGTTTTTGGCCATCAGGTAGTGAATAGTCGCTGAGTGAGAAACTTGTCACTGGTAAGGCAGAGAACTTGGAGTACACATTTAAAACAAACACTCACAGAAGACTTAAAAAGAAGAAATAAAGACATCTTCATGATTTGCAAAGATGAACATTCCAGAAGAAGCAATAATGGAAACTAAACATCATAGGTAAATGAGTTGATTTTTTTTTATTCCATTAGCATAGTTTGCTTGGAGATTTTAAGACTTACTGGGCTTTCCCAAATGAGATATATTTAATAGTCATGTATATACAAACAAAAGCTCTTTGGTGGTAGCACTCTAAATCTTTTATTTCTTACCTGAACTGTATTTTACAGTATTTCACACCAGTGGCTGACAATCATTTCTTTACATCTGTCCAGATGGTTTTGGATTTTGTGTCCTGGGAAGGGCTTCAGTGTAGTTGATTAGCTGTGTATTTTCTCCTCCAAAATCTATTTATGTTGGGCTTATAAAGTAGCTCACTTGGATAGTACCCTGCTTTGTCATGTGTGTTTGAGCCCAGACCCTACTGCATTGAAGGGAGTTCCCATACTGTGGTCTCTTTCACTCCCTCTCTGATTTACCTCCCTCCCAACCCTCCCCTCTCTTTCCATATATATCTAACTTGCCATGTGATTATTTGAGAATTATTAAACAACTACAAAGTACCTAGAGTTGTCTAACCAGAGGAAAGACAGAAAGAGAAAGAGAGGTCACTTTGCTTTTCTTTTCTTTTCTTTATTTTATTTTATTTCTTCATATATATATTGATAGGATAGAGAAAAAAAATGAGAGGGGGGAGTCGGGCGATAGCGCAGCAAGTTAAGAGCAGGTGGTGTAAAGCGCAAGGACTGGCTTAAGAATCCTGGTTTGAGCCACCGGCTCCCCACCTGCAGGGGAGTTGCTTCACAGGTGGTGAAGCAGGTCTGCAGGTGTCTCTCTTTCTCTCCCCCTCTCTGTCTTCCCCTTCTCTCTCCATTTCTCTCTGTCCTATCCAACAACAATTATAGCAGTTAACAACAACAATAAACAACAAGGGCAACAAAAGGGAATAAATAAATAAATAAAATATTTTGAAAAAAATGAGAGGGGAGGAAGAAGTAGAGAAATGAGAAAATATGCTTGCAGCACTTCTTCACCACTTGTGAAGCTTCTCCACCTCAGGTGGGGCCTAGGGGCTTAAGTTTGGGTCCTTGCACATGAAAGTGTGTGTGCTCAATGAGGTGTACCACCTCATGGTCCATTCCTTTTTTTTTAATTACAAGAGCATTGCTCAGCTCTGGTGGTGCAGGGGATTCAAACTGGGACTTCGGACCCTTAGGCCTGAGAGTCTCATTTCATAACCATTATGCTATCTACCTCATCCTCCATTTTTAATTATGATGATAGAATAATGTTTTTTTTCTTTCCTCAAACTTAGTTCTTACATGGATATATAATATGCTTGAAGATTTATACACAAACATGATATGTATGTATAACTCTCCCTTACATTTCTGTGTGCTTTTATTTCTTTTTTTCTAAATAGTATGGAAAAAATACTCTTTCATTGGTTTGGGCTACTATATTCAAATAGTAGATTCAATTATTAAAGGTCTAATGTCATAAAGCAGCAAATAAGTTTTCACATCTTGTGAATTAAAAACACCAAAGATAAAAAGAATTGTCTTCCCTAGCCACCTTTATGATTTTTTAAGTTAATTAATTAGTTTGCCACCAGGGTGGGGCATATTGCCAGTGCTCCAAGTTCACAGCTTCTGGTGGCATTTCAACCTTTTTTCCCTTTATTTTTATTGGCTTGGACAGAGATATATTGAGAGGTGTGGAAGCAATAGAGAGGGAGACAGAAAGACACCTGCAGACATGCTCCACCACTTGTGAAGCTTCCCCTTGCACGTGGGGTGCAGGTCCTTGAACCCAGGTCCTTGTGCATAGTAATAGATGCATTCAAACAGGTGTACCACCACTTGGCCCCCTCTAAGTCATTTTTCTTTGTGATTAATAGTGCTTTATAGGATTGTAAGATCAGAGTATGGTTTCATACCGCACCCACCACAAATATCTTGATAAGATTTTAAGAATGTGTCCAAATATGAAACATAGAAGTCCTCCAACATCGGTTTTTCTGTTTATCTTCACAATGTTTTTATTCAGTAGACAGAGAGTAAGTATAAAACTTTTGGTAGAACTTGTCTCCCAGCAAAATAATTTTTATCTCTACTTCTAGTACCTTTAATGTGAAAACTTCTTAATAGTTTTTACTTTTATTGACCAATTGCAATAGTTGATCATTTTAGACATTTTCTAGTGTTGTAA